>NC_141067.1:47942020-48187020 GCF_041138505.1 Cibotium barometz | reverse complement strand
GGCGCATCATGGAAAAGGGTTGTTTTCCCAATGTTCATGGGAATGATGATCGCGCATGTGAAAGCTTTCCAAACATGCTTTTTTTGAAAAAGGGGAACATCACCAAAAATATAGAACATGGATGGAGAAAGATCTAAAAGGGCTACTTTTACGCGAAGAAGAGGAATACACAAAAAATCGAAGAAGAGATTGAGAGTGCGAGTGAGTGCATGTGGGAGTGCGAGTGTGAGTGCGATATTTTCATGAGAGTGAGAGTGCCAGTGAGATAGCTCGAGGGTGGTCGGGTGGTTTGAGATCTTTCCTCCAAGATTGTTATACGATTTCCTGATTATATACAGAATTGTTCTCTTTCTTCCTCAAAAATTTATGCAAAATTCTATTTTCTGGAATTGTATTGTGATTATTGAGCTGAAGTCTCACACTTGTGGTACCCTCTTCTTGGATTTTTTCTACCTCTATCTTACACAAACCCCACTAGGATTCTTCTCATTCAATGCACTTAACTCCCAATGAGTTGTTTAACACGAGAAATTAAGGATTAATGAAGATTAATCCTTCCACTAATTTTCCCTCTTTGTGATGCAATCTTTGAACTCTAATTAATCTTAGTAGATTGATCAATGCATGCAAATGAACATATCATCAAATTCCTCACGAAACCATTAATGCTTTAAGTACTCATTTGTAAGTATATCAATAAAAAATATATGAGTGATTAAGTACTTAATTTCCCAACACAAAAATGAGCTTAATGAAATTCAAATCCATGAGTTTTGATTGATGAAGTATTAATGTGTAGAAACACTCCAAATCGCCAATGGTTCAGTAAAGAAATCATCGTTTTCACTCAAAGAGATGCATTTTAGCTCATTTTTTGGGTTTTTAGTCACTTTTAGTTTACTAATCACTCCCTTAATGGAAAAACAGCCCATTAAGATAAATTAGTGAATGTCAAGTGGTTTTTTAGTAGCTTAGCAACTAGATTGCTATAGCCTGTGTGATTGGTCAATCTCATCACTCTTTTTTGGTCTCTAATTTCCCTAATTTGAAGAGGGAATTTGGGGCTTCAAAAGCTTGATTTATGCTTTATGTGTATAGGTTAGGGTATGAATTGATGATTTGATGATAAAATTGGACTATGACTAATCCCTTTGACACTCTCATCACTTCTTGAGTCCAATTATGTGTTTTTTTTAATTTTTTCAAGTTTACTAATTACCTACTAAAAACCAAAAATTAACAAGTAATTAGCAAAAATTAAGCAATTTTTGTGGAGGTTTTACGTAATGTTTTTCATTCCTAATGACGTTATACACTTTCTGCGCAAGATTATGCACCTAAAACAAACAAAAAAACATTGGATTAATGCAAAAATCAGAGATTTCTCTCTTTTCAAGCATAAACCCTCTTCCTAAATTGCTCTTTTTCTTGCAATTTCTCTACTCTAATGCAATAAAAATTAGCCTAAATCTGAAAAGCATGTTAAACAACATTAACACTAGTTTGGTACCAAAAAAGGACACTTAAGTGTCCTTTTTTGGACAACGCAAATAAAATGCTACTTGTGCTAGGAAAGACATATTCAAAATCCCTCTCGAGGAGTTTGAATATGTGACCTAGTGTGTCTTTAAAAAAATGTAACCTTGCAATTTGGATGCTGGCACGATAAGGATTACACCCATAAATAGGACTTGCATGAGACTGCAACTTAGGTTTGAGAAAACCGCCTTATAAGCTTAGAGAAAAAAATCACTAAGCCTCGTGAAAAATTTCAAGTAATTATTTCATATTTGTGTCAAAGATTTTTCCAAGTTTCACATGAAATAAAATTCAATTGAGAGTGTCTAAAATAGTAGGAAGTTGTGTGTGTTTGATACACCACTTTTTAGCATCCATTTGTATCCAAACCAATACATGGTTTTAATGTGTTTGCAAGTTCTTTAAGGTGATACAATGCTTACTCTATCCATTGAGATCTTAAAGTTATATGTAAAAGCCCCTTAGTAAGCTACAAATATTAATTGTTTCAAAATGTCAAAAGTGCACACAACAAAAATTCTAGATTTAGATTCTTGAGTCATACGCATTACATTCCTTAGTAAACTTGCAACATTTTGTCTTTATAGAATAATTCCGCTAAGGTACATTGTACAAACATAATTTGGGCACCTAAAACCTTTGTTTCATGGTTGTTGAGAGAGAATTTAGAAATTTTGAGAAATGTAGCACGATTGAAAAACTAAGATAGCGCTCAAGTAGCAAGATTTACTTGAGCTTGGGACCCCAAAAAATATGTATTAACTTGGTTTTGAACTATATAATCATTTTCGATTGCCAATTTGCACTAACATAACCCTAGTTTTATATGGAAGTACCTTTGGAAGGCCAAAATTTTCTTCTTTTTCAGCATCTTGGTAATTATGAGATTTTTGTTATAGCTCACAAGTAGCTTAGGAACTAGGACCTAAAGGAGATTGTGTTGTTTTGAGACCCCAAGTTATACCAATTGACTTTTACAAACATGAAAAACATGATTTATTCAAGAAGTTATAGGCATTTTATGGGATTTTTGACAGCTTCAAATTTCAATGAAAATTTCAAGTTAGAGCTTTTGTCAAGTTTCTAATACAGCTTGTGTTTTGACATCATGAAAAATCCCCTTTATTTTTGGACTTTTAACCGACCTATGGTTGAAACAAGGTGTAGAAATGTTGTTTCTAGGTCCCCCAAAAAGTTCCAAAGTTTTGGTGAGAAACAGGACACTAAAGTGTCCTCAGGACACTTTAGTGTTCAATTACAGCACTAGTCATGCATACCCACTCCCTCCTCCCTTCCTTGTATCGAAGGAGATTGAGAAGTAGATCGTGTGTGGTATTGCTTTAACGGACATGTTGTGTTGTACACATCCTCTCCTCTATCGATTTTAATGAATACGCACCCTCTCCTCCCTTCCTCATATTGGAGGAGACTGAGGAGTAGATCTTGTGTGTTCTTGATTTAATGGACATGTTGTGTTGCTCTTATACATACGAGAAACTGTGGGTTTCCTTATGCGCATAATTAGCAGTTACAATGAGTAGTACATGGGTTTGAGCCACAAATGCCCTTGCATTAGAGGAGTCTAGGAGGAAAGAGAAATTGAGACATATGTAGGACACTCGGCCAAGGAAAACAAGTTACCATCTGGAGAGAAGAAGATGCATTGTGTAGAGAGTTGGGGTTATTGATTCAAGAGCAAGAGGGAGCCTTGGTGTTTGGACAAAGTAGCGCTCGAGCTAGCCCTCTCATGGTTAATATTTTTATCAAGCACTCTTCTCTCTCACGACGCAGATGCGAGAGGCTGGGGTTGGGTCACCATTGTTTCTTGGTTATTTGAACCTTTAATAATCACAATTTCTTTATACATATTTTTACTCCATAGAAGTTTTTAATAAGAATTTGACAATGCATTGAGAACTGTGGGCACCAATTTACTATCAGGATATATCTCATCCACACTAGCGAGATGCTCCTTAAAATCTTTGATCTTGGTCAAGAAGTTGTCCATTGAGTCTCCCTTATTCATGTGCTCAGACTCCAACTGCTTGCGCAGATAAGTAATACGTGCTTCATTCCGTACCTGGTATAATACAGCAAGTGCATCCCATGCCTGTTTTGAAGTCTTACATGACCGAATATGAGGAATAGTGCTTCGCTTCACAGAAAGTGCAAGCAATGCATGTGCCTGTGCATCTCTTCCATCCCATCTCATTTGAGTAGCACTGGGAGGTACTCGTGGTGCATGTGGAGAAGCCACATATGTATCAGATTCTACTTCAAATGTACCTGCAGCACCTGGTTGCACTAGTAGTTGTGAAACAAGACGAGTTTCACTACCATATTGACCACATTCCAAGGGTCTTTAGCAACTAGTACCTGCCTCATCATATAGAACCACAATGGGTAGTCAGTCCCATCAAGTTTGTCCTCTCAGCAGACAACATGTTAAATACATCACGACTGTCTACCAAATGCAAAATATTTCAACACACTACAAGTACTCAGTATTGTACTACCCTGCATGGCTACCAAGTGATTGAATCACCTTGCAAAGTGTATGAAAAATAACACAAAGTAGAGAATAGAGTGTTATTGGTGAAAGTATGATGGTCAATGTTGATGAAGACGCTATAGATGCTACTGCACACCAAATCTTTGCTGGTGCATAGCCCAAACACCCAAAATCGAGAAGAACCAATCCAAAATGACGCCTCTCCAGAACGTCTCCAGAAACCTTGCGATGCCCAAAACGCACCCGAATCACGCCGCGGACCCTGAAACCATCGCATACTTTGTATACATCACACTATAGTATATACCTTCTTCTCCTAAGAGGGTATCTCAATCAGAGACAGAAAAACAAGGTCGTGTGATGAAACCATCGCATACTTTGTATACATCACACTATAGTATATACCTTCATCTCCTAAGAGGGTATCTCAATCAGAGACAGAACAACAAGGTCGTGTGATGAGGAGGGAGGCCGACTGCTAGATCAAGTGTCAAGGAAGCTAGCTCTGATACCAATTGTTGGAATTAGGGTTAGGATTGCAGCAATGCACACACACAAGATAGGGAAGCTTGAGAGCACACGAACTCACTAGATTAGAATGAACAAATGTGTGCCAGATACAAAAGATAAGTACACACCCCAAAATGAGTAGATAAGAGAGTGTACGTATACGCACGGGGGGAAAAAACCTCCTACTGAGGGAAAAAGTGCCCCAGCGGTCCTAAGTGTGTTCACACACACCACTACCATATAATGCTAGAAAATCTAAATATAACTAAATCTTGAAATTTTTGAGGAAGTGTTTTTCCTTTTTCTCTCAATTTGAGAAGGTTTTTAAAGAAATTTTAAGAAGCTCAATGGAACAGAATCATAGGTCTTGTTAGGAACTTCTTATGGAGAAACAGGAGCAGTAACAAGAGAGTGGCAGCATGGCTAGCTTGGGACAAAGTAAGCTTGTCACAAAAATGGATGGAGGCCTAGGGGATTTTGCATCTCCCTACCCATGCTCTTGCCACAATTGCTCATCTTCTCCCCAAATGTCTACTTCAAGAGGAAATATGGTGTAGAATGTTCAAAGATGTGGTGAAAGACTCTTTTTGTCCTTCCAAAAAAGTAGCTGGTTGAGACTTAACTGGAGAAACAAACTATTCTCTTCTGCTCCCCTCAAGATCTCAAAATCCCCTTTTTCTAACTTTTTAAGTAGCAAATGGAAGGAAGTGTTGAACCTGCCCTATTGGGATGGCTACCCCAGAGGTATTTGAAATTCTTTTCTCAGCCTAGGGATGTGGTGGTCCCATAACTTTAACCCTCCTCTAGCTCTTCTAGATATTGCTCTTGCAAAGAAACTGAACAATAGTGGACTAAGAAGACTAGCTAACTATTGGGATTGGTCTCTGGCAGGTTGGAAAGAGTTGGATCAGTAGTCATCACAAGTCTTTGGCCTACTATCTAGAGAAAGGCATCTAGCTAGACATATGATGGCAAAAGTACAGAAAGTATGGGTGTCTTGCTTTTGATGACTCTTGTTGATTAAAAGACTGGATGTGGTTGAATGGTTTGTATAAAGCTGGAAAAAAAGACAACTAAGGTCCTTTACTTAGAATTGAGGAAAACTGAACTCAACACTGAATTCTACAGCAATAGAGCGTGGAAAGTAAACTAGAGAGCAGGAACTTGGAGGAAGAGGTGGAAACTCATTTAGAAGTCAAACATTCCCTTGAAATTTTAGGTCTTTTTATGGAGACTTTGCTTTCTAGCCCTTCCCATTGGGTCTAAACTCCTTCAAAAAGGAGCTTCACTTTAGGTTGCTACCCCAGGTGCAGATCAGCTGTGGAAGATGGAAGGCATGCTTTCTTGGATCGCCCTACTATCTCGGGCTCTTGGGTTAGAATTGGAAAATAGGTAGCCAAGTCCTTAGGTGTTTAGGGTCACTAGGGGGACTGGGTTCTAGGTAGGGTGGAATCTAAAGATGTCACTAACTTGGTTTTTAATATTATTAGATATGGCTGCTTATGGGAAATATGGATATCTAGAAATAGTATTGTGTTTCAGAAAGGGGAGAATACTGGTCTAAATGTGGTTGAATTGATGTATAAATGTACTCGTTTGTGCTAGTCTATTCTAACAAGCTAAATGATGCTAATATTTTTCAGGCAATATACTCTCTGTAAACTAGGATCAGTTGATCTGCTGATCAGCAGACCCTTGTACATACTAGGTTGTCTAATATTTGGGTGCATGCAGGATTGATTAGGATATGATGTGAAGACTCAGCCTCTCAAATTTTGGCCAAAGAGCAAAAGATGGTACCTCAAGGAAAAGCACCGTAATGAAACATTTGTGGCCTTCACTACCGAGAACCCCCAGGGGACCAGACCAGTCGTCAAGGTGTGGACTGGCAACAAGTATGTGTTGGAAAGGCTGGGCCCTAAAGGATGCACCACTGAAGCTATGATGATTGCATGCATGCAGCTTGGGTATCACGTGTCCTGGAGCCTATCCTCATTTGTGGGGGAAGATGATCGACCGGATATGTTATGTAAGCTGCGAAATTGCAATGTAAATGAGTTGGAATAGTCTCTAGCTCATAGTCTTTGGCCCATGGTATTTTTGGTACCTTTTGTACAGTTTCTCCATGCTAATATTATAAATATCTTTCTCCCAAAAAAAAAGAAATTGAATAAGTTGTTGATTAAGATGAACCTTATCTTTTCCCCAACCCTGCTTTAAGCCCTAGGTGGGATGGGGTTAAATAAAGTGAATATATTTGCCCCTACCTCTCCTAATTAAACTCAATCTTTGCGCTTGCTACCCCTGTAAGCCCTATGCGTGACAGTGCTCTTAGCCACGGGGAGTAAAACCGTATGTGTAGCTAGAGTGATGAGTGACAATTAGTTAATGTTTTGAAATTTGGTGAGGGCGCCATCATTCATGGAACGTACCTGCTAATCGCACTATGGAAGTTATGGAAGCACCCTTGCGTTCAAGTCGCCGCGTTAAAATAAGTGCACTACCACTGCAAGTTGCAAAGAAGTTTTGAAATTTGGTGCGGGCGCCATCATTCTTGGTGGGTTGAAAACGTACCTGCTAATACGTACCTTGCCCGATGGGGCGCGCACTATGGAAGTTATGGAAGCACCCTTGCGTTCAAGTCGCCGCAGTGCACTAGCGACTCAGTTGCAAAGGCATCCAAAGTTTTCTAAACTCCCGCACGCAAGTTGCCCGTAAAATCCTCCTAAATTTCGCCAGGCGGTTGGGACCAGTGTTTTTTTCTAAGTAGGGTATGCTTTTTCTTAAGAAGGCCTCTTTCAAATTTGTCTTTCAATGTGAAGGGCATATTTTTTTTCTTTGCCCTTTAAAATCAAAAGACTCCAACATAAAGGTTATCTTTCAAATTCCTTCGTAAAACATTTACAAATGAAATGAAATTGTTAAGTCATTGACCTATTGTTAAGTCATTGACCTATGTGAGGGTGGTGCTGGGCCACACGTGCCAGCCTCGCCACATTAGTGATCACTTTAATGAGACGAAGCTAGGAGTTCTTTCCCTTCTAGTTTTTTACGTGACCCGTCCTCCCCCTTCTCAAAACAGGAAATCTTGTGATTCTCGTAGAAAAAAAACACACGACCTGCTCTTTTTTTAACACTCCTGCCGCGCTCACACCCTCGCGCTTGCAAGATCGGCCACAAAATGATGTCATCCTACACCACTATTTCGCAAGTAGCTGTAGTCGTCAATATGGCTCCTCCTCTTAATCTGCTTGTTGATCCTGCGCCTACTGCGAAAAACCGACCATCATCAAAGAGAAAGGAGGAGAGAAGACAAGTGTTTGGGGGTTTCTTTTCCACACGCCTAGATGCATTGGGGCTCACAATCAGTTATCACCATCAAACCATTTACTCATTGGATGGGTTATATATATATATATATATATATATATATATATATAATACATTAGAAAGCAAATTGCCCACCCCTCCCCCCTCTTCCTCACACACACACACATATATATCTTCTAATATTATATTAAGTGTATGTGTAAGAGAGAGAATACACACACACACACATATATTATGTGCATGTGTAAGAGAGAGAATATACATACACACACACACACACGTATATATATTATGTATGTATGTGTATCTATAGGTATGTAAGCATGTATATATAAATAGATTTATATGTATGTCGACGCACACACATGTATGTTCATGCACACACACACACACACACACAACACATACATACACAAGCACATGATACGTGCACACACGTATACAAACACACATACACACACTCGTATGCATGGACACACGTGCAACACATAGAGATATGCACACTTGCACACATACACACATGTGTATACATGCACATAAGCACATAAATACACTCACATACACAAGTATATGTGCACACACATGGACGTGCACACACTCACACACACATATGCACCTGCATTTGCACATAGATAGATGTACAAACGACTATATTCACATGCTCACACACACACGTACATGCAGACACTCGCTATGGATACACATAAATAAAAATATACACACCATGTACACACACACACAATAACTACACACTAACACATACACACAATCAAGACACTTGCACGACACATACATACGTGAAGACATTACACAATCACACATACGTGTGTATGTGCACACACAATCACACACATATGTATGCAAAAGAGAAGACAAAAGACATTGTATATAAGATACACTTATTTAAGAGTGAACACATCTCATCATGCATCCTCACGTATTAGAATTTAATATTAATTAAAAATATATGTGTATATGTGTTTATTTATTTTACAAATACACATGTATATATAGATATACGTTTCTAAATATAATAAAACATAATATTATAGATAATATATATTTACATGTGGGTGTGTGGGTGTGTGTATGTGTGTGTGTGTGTGTGTGTGAGAGAGAGAGAGAGAGAGAGAGAGAGAGTGCACATGTGCATGAGAAAGAAGTGTGTTTGTGTGTGTGAATGAATGAATGTGTGTGTGTGTGTGTGTGTGTGTGAGAGAGAGAGAGAGAGAGAGAGAGTTTCTATATGTGGGAGTGTGTATGAGAAGAGAGATAGTGTGTGTGTGTGTGTGTGGAGAGAAAGAGAGATAGAGAGAGAGAGAGGCTGAGAATTTCTACGTAGGAGATAGTTTGTGTGGGAGGAGAGAGTGTGTGTTTGCATTAGTGTATGTGTGGTGTGTACATGTGTGTGTGTATGTGTGTGTGTGTGTCAGAGAGAGAGAGTGAGAGAGAGAGAGAGAGTATATGCATGCATGTGCGTACATCTGCATCTATGTGTAGAATGTGCTTGAGAGAGAGTGAGATGGGGCAGACCTGGAGAGAGAGATGTAGAGATGTCACAAGGGAGTGGATGAAAAGAGAGAGAAAGGGAGTGAGACAGAGAATAAAAAGTAGCTTTTAATAAAATATAAACAAAAATATAAATTAAATAGAAAACATATATGTATATGTGTGTATACGTGTGTGTGTGTGTTTTTATTTATATTTATAGGTACATATATGTATATGTGTGTATACGTGTGTGTGTGTATCTTTATTTATATTTATAGGTACATACATACATATGTATGTATGTATATATATGTATATACATATATATATATGTGTGTGTGTGTATGTGTTTCGACGTGTGCATGATATATCTATCTATATATTTAAAAGTGACCACGGCTTATCACCCATCTCCGCACATTAAAATTTAATCAAAATTAATGAAATTATGTGGATGTTTATATTTATATTTTTAAATACATGTATATATGTATAAGTATATGTGTCTATGTATATCTAAAACATAATATTGTATATGTTATATATTTACATCTGTATGTGTGCGTGAGAGAGAGAGAGAGAGAGAGAGAGTGTATGTGTGCATATGTGCGTGTGTGTGTAAGTGAGTGAGTGAGGGGGAGAGAGAGAGAGAGAGAGCGCTTCTATGTGTGGGAGAGTGTAAGAAAAGAGAGAGAGTGTGTGCATGTGTGTGTGTGTGTAGAGAGAGAGAGAGAGAGAGAGAGAGAGAGAACAGGTGTGTATATGTTTGTGCATGTGAGAGAGAGAGAGAGTTTCAACATTTGAGAGTGTGTAAGTGATAGAGAGAGGGAGAGGGTCATTTGCATGTGCATGTGTGTGCGTGAGAAAGAGAGAGATGGTTGTACCGAGGGAATAGTTCTTATCAGGAACCTTGGTCTGGGCCGCGGCAGCAGCAATGCTAAGGTGCAATACTAGTCCTCCTAAATTTCGCCAGGCGGTTGGGACTTGTGTTTGGTGTATGAGAGTGTGTGAGTGCGCTGTACAACAATCTAGAGCTGGCCCGTGCACTGCAGTGCGCACCGGCAGGTACGTCAAGCACGTCGGAAACCGTAAGCTATTAAGAGAGTGGAAACCGTAAGGTTATTAAGAGGGTGGCTACACGTGCCAGCCTCGCCATTAATGATCACCTTCGTGCCCCCTCCTCAAAACAGGAAATCTTGCGATTCTCATCTCATAGACACGACCTGCTCTTTTTTGAACACTAGATCGGCCAAGCCAAAATGACGTCGTCCCGCACCACTATTTCCCGATCAGCTGCAGCCGCCGACATGGCTTCTCCCCTTCATCTGTTGGTTGATCCTGCGCCTGCGGAAAACCGACCATCATCGGGGCCGCTGTCCGCCACCCAGGGCCGCGCCACCAACCCCATCAGTCGAATCGAGAAGCCCATCAACCGCCGGCTCACCTTCTCCAAGCGCCGCAACAGACTCCGAAAGGAGGATTATGAGCTCTCCGCCCTCTTCGATGTGGAGGTGGACGTCGCAACGTACTCCGCCACTGGAAAGCTCTTCGAGTTCGCCAGCTCCAGGTAGGGGCCTTCGTCTAAATTCTCCATTGTATAGTGAATTAAAGCTTTACTGCGTTTTCAAGAGTGAAACCAATATTTGGAATCTCAAGATTAGATGAAATTAGCTTTGGAGAGTATAAATAAACGGCTTTCTCCTTTCTCCCTTAATAAGCCCCAAGGAAAGGTGATATCTCTTGTTAAAAATGATATTTTCCAGTGACTATGAAAATGTTTGCATAGCCGTAAATTTGCACATCACGTCCTGGCTCAAGGTTCGTGAACTCGTGGAGTTTATCAAGATTTTATTCATGAGTAATCTCACTCAAAATATAATTTGGGCCTTAATTTGCGTCTTGATTTTCAGAAGTATAAGGAGTGGAGAGCTACATATTCAGTTTTTTCAATTAAAAGGGAAGTGCTTTGTTTTGATAGCTTGATATAATTTGAAATGTGATTGTAAGCTTCAATGTGATGAGCTATTCTCATGAAGTCATGCATTTGTTAAGGCCATGCCTTCAACAAGGAATACACGAAGGAACAGAAACGACTCTCATTGGAGCATCACACACAGAGACGAGAGAGAGAGAGAGAGAGAGAGAGAGAGAGAGAGGCGAAACTGAAACTGATTTCTTGATTCTTGATTTCTCACACACATTACAAGAAGACTCTGGCCCTTTAAAAGACTCCTAGGCGACTCTTTCCATAACAACTAACTGACTAACCGACTCCTTAGTGACTCTTCATATTCAAAATAACCCTTCATATTCCAACCTAATGACACTTTCGAAACGACAACTTAAATGACATCTTTAATGACACTTCTAATGATAACTTTTCGGACAAATGACACTTCTAATGACACTCTCTACACTTGGCACGCCTGAGGGAACAATTGCGAAGCTATTGAGAACCCACTTCTCCCTTGATAGAGAATCAAATGCCTTATCCAAAGCTCGTCCAAGATTGTGCTCGTTGTCAGTTCCGCATCTCCTGGTAGTACATCCGATTCTTTGCCGGTATGCCTCCATCACATTGCGTCAACCTTGCTAGAAGTCATCTACGTGAATCTGCCTCAGGCAATCCACCTTCCGCTTCCATCTTCGAAGAAGAGTAATCCTCCTTTATGATACTCGACTCCCTTCCACAAAACTTCATTTGCACATGAGCGTCCTCTTGAATAACTGAAGAAAACAAACAGCCACCAAAACATTAATTGCATCTCTGAATAAGGCTTCTGCAACCATCCGAATCCTTGCTCTAATCATGCTTTCGACAATTCCTGTGTCTAGTCCCTTCTGAAACCTAGCAGCGTGAACCCTCTCCTGTTTAACCATAGCATATGGCATTAAAATAAACGAAGCTTCTTCTGCGTATACAGTGGAGCATCACACACAGAGACGAGAGAGAGAGAGAGAGAGAGAGAGAGAGAGAGAGGCGAGACTGAAACTGATTTCTTGATTCTTGATTTCTCACACACATTACAAGAAGACTCTCGCCCTTTAAAAGACTCCTAGGCGACTCTTTCTATAACAACTATTTGACTAACCGACTCCTTAGTGACTCTTCATATTCAAAATGACCCTTCATATTCCAACCTAATGACACTTCCGACGATAACTTAAATGACATCTTTAATGACACTTCTAATGACAACTTTTCGGACAAATGACACTTCTAATGACACTCTCTACAACATTCATTAATACTTTGGTCATTATAAGCAAAACACTTGTATAAGAATATGTAGTATATTGCCAATGAGGTGATAGCTCAACTGGTGAAGGTGTTTGCCTAGGACCAAGAGGTCCAGGGTTCAAAACCCCCCTTCTACTTCCTCGGCGGACCTATGGGTGGATAAATAAGGGCCTACGGGCGGCTGTCTATGGGCAGTGAAATTTGGTAACTATGGGACAATCTTGAGCCAAAGGCCACTTGAAAAAGAAAGAAAGAATAGGTAGTATATTATCATTTCTTTGGTCTTGCAACACTAACCTTGACAAAAACACTTCAATACAAATATGTAGCATACTCCAAAGGCACATGAGCTATAAGAACTAGAGTACAACATGATGTGATGTGTATGAAAAAATTGTATCTCTTCAGAATGGTGATATTATGAGTTGTGATTTTAAACTCATATGATTAAGTTGATCAAAATGTAATTTGTAATACTCATGATGTCATGCATTCATTAAGAATCAAAATCTTGAACATTAAGAATTAAGGGATTGCTTAAAATCGTATATAATATTGACATAACTCTTAAAACAAGGATGTATTATCATTATCATAGGAAATATTTTGTCCACAATTAATTTGACCTTGAAACATTGACAATAAGTAAACACTTCTATAAGAACATGTAGGACAGTAGATAGGTGTGTGAGCTGCAGAAACCAACATGGAAAATTTTGTGACATGTAATATATCTTGCAAGACAATGTTCTTGAGACCATTACTATAATGTTTGCATTTTCTTTATCCTATCAAGATTATTATCCTATTGTGTGTTCTTTTACTTGAATTTCCTTGCATGTTTTAGATGAAATTTGAAATTGAAGTGATCTCAATGAGAATTCTTACCATATATAGTTTCTATATTCGATCAAAATACTATGTAACATAGTTTTGCATTTCATTGTATGGATCAATAATCATCTTTGTAAATTAAAAAAAGAAGAAAAGTAACCATGAAGACCAGAACCTCATTTTTTCCACCTACCATAGATCTTTCAAAGAGAATTAAAAAATACGTATAGATGTTTACTAAGGTAAGACTAAGTGAATAAATCTAAAAAATACCGCCATTATCTCACCATTTTTTCACAACAAAAAAAGTGAGATTTCACGGTGCACAAAACATGTCTATGTTATGGGCTACCACACCTCCAAGAGGGAACTCAATGCATTCACCTTAGGGAAGAGCAATAAAACAAAACTGTCATAGGGCACTTACTAATGCTTCAAACTTGTGTCCCTTGAGGTCTCCAAGCTCACTTGAGAAGCTCGAATTCTCCAAGCTCCACCTCCCAACTCTCACCGTACAGTTGCTCATACCACCACACAAGGCAATCACTCTCTCTCACTCCTCAAATACAAGCATGCAACATACACGTCTTGATTAAGGAAGATGATAATAACAATTAGCATTAAATGAAAACATAGTAATACTACAGATGATTGAAAATAGAGACCACACATTGCATTGATTTGATGCCTCTTTAAATAGGTAGAGATACACGCATTAGCTTGGCTTTAATGATGATTAGGTACTAACCTTTTTCATAATTATCTCCATGATTATCTCCACTGCTTGCTTGATTAGGAGCCAAGAATATCTCGAATGTAGGCGTGAAGCCTGAAAAGATTCAGGGGGGAAGAGAGCTTGAGCTCTTGCAAGCACACACACACACTCACAAAACCCTAATAGAGAACACACAAGGTGAGAGGCTGAAAACTTCTTCTTCTCTACTCAACACTCAACACACAATATACAAGAATAAGAGTACACACTATATGAAAGGTACTCAACCAATACATATACGGGTTCTCTATAGTGTGAACCCGACTAAATGAGCTGGCGCTATAACTATGCCAGTTTCTAGAATGGCTGTCACATAGCCTGTCATCCCACTGGCCGCATATCACCCAAGATCTCACCAACCATGCCAGTGGTGTAAGTGTGGGGCCTATCCCCCAGGCAGGTCATCAGTGGCCAATGCCTCACTAGACAAGCTCGATATCTCAACACTCCCCCTCGAGCTCAACTCCATCTCATGTACACCAAGCAAAGCCTTGAATCTGCGGAGCTTCTCTGTACCCAATGCTTTGGTGAAGATGTTAGCTACCTGATCCTCTGTGCTGACATAAACAAGGTCAAGATCTCTTGCCAAGACCTTCTCTCTGATGAAGTGGTAGTGGACCTCTATGTGCTTCGTACGAGCATGAAAGACTGGGTTCCTGGCCAACTGTATACTGCTAATGTTGTCACAGAAAATGACAACTTGTCTATCCACTGATAGACCCAAATCTGCAAGTAGCTTTCTCAACCAAGCTACCTCACATGCTGCCATAGCAGCTCCTCTATACTCGGCCTCTGTACTGGATAGAGCAACCGTAGGCTGCTTCTTGCTGCTCCAAGTCACAGCAGCACTCCCCAAAGAAAACATGAATCCACTGGTAGATCTTCTATCTGAGATACTACCAGCCCAATCAGCATCTGTGTACCCATGTACACATATCTCTGTCCCAGTCTCATAGAATAGTCCACAATGCAAAGTAGACTTCACATACCTCAGTATGCGTCTCACTGCATCCAAATGCGGTTTTCGTGGAACCTGCATAAACTGACTCACCAACCCAACAGCATAGCTCAAATCTGGTCTGGTGATCGTCATGTAGATCAAACTTCCTACTATGCTCCTGTACATAGTAGGATCCTCCAAGATCTCTCCTGAATCTGCACTCAACTTGCCATTCTGATCCAATGGCACATAAATAGGCTTACAGCCTGTCATACCATACTTGGACAACATGTCCAAGCCATACTGTCTCTGCAGTAATCCAATACCATGTGGTGACCTAATCACCTCAATGCCCAAGAAATATCTGAGCTCCCCCAGATCCTTCATCTCAAACTTCTGTCTTAGCAAGATATTTACATCAAAGATCTCTGCATCATGGTCCCCCGTAATGATCAAGTCATCTACATAGATGCCAACAAGCACAACTCCTCTATCACCATGTCTCACATACAATGAGAAATCTGCATTGGCTACATGAAAGCCAATAGTGACAAGATATTCAGAAATCTTGTCAGACCATGCTCTTGGTGCTTGCTTTAAGCCATACAAGGCTTTCTTCAACCTGTAAACATGCTCGGGGTGACCCACATCCTCATATCCAGGTGGCTGCAACATATACACCTCTTCTTGCAAATCCCCATGCAAGAATGCATTCTTTACATCCATCTGATGTAAAGACCATTGCTTTGATGCAGCCACTGCTATCACAACTCTCACCGTTGCCATCTTGGCAACTGGGCTGAAAGTTTCCTCATAATCAATCCCATATGTCTGTGCATATCCTTTGGCTACCAATCTAGCCTTGTATCTGTTTATGCTTCCATCACTGTTATGTTTAACTTTGTACACCCACTTGCATCCAATGGCTTTCTTGCATTCAGGCAATTGCACTAAATCCCAAGTCTCATTTCCATATAGTGCATCCATCTCCTCATCCATAGCTTTCTCCCAACACACATTTCCAACAGCCTCATCAATGCATGTGGGCTCAACAACCTGCACAACCTTTGCCATATATGCATACTGATGTGCCACATAACCATCATATGTAAATCTCTGCACAGGGTTCTTCACTCTCCCTGATCTTCGCAGCTTTTCATTCATGGCTTCCATAGCCTTCTTTACACCAGGTGTTCTCATAGCTGGGATCCCAAGCTACTCATCAAGGCTCATATCTGAGCCTCTAGACTCTCCATCAACATGAGAATGCCCTACAGAAATGTCAGGCATACTAAGAGGCTCAACCACTTTCTCTTTTCCTTTACGTGATGTAGTAATCACATTTGCAGGACTGGTATTATGACACAGCCTGCCACTCCATGGTCTATCAACAGATCCACTAGATGAGGACTCTCCTGGTCCACTCAAAGACTGTGATTGCTGACCTGCATTCTGTGCAACCACACTTCCACTCACATCAGCCCCAACAGCTTCTTTTTCAGCAGCATACCAGCTGCTCATCTCATCAAAGACAACATCCCTGCTTACCCTCAACTCACGTGTAGCAGGGTTATAACACCTGTATCCCTTTTGCTCAAGGGAGTATCCAATAAACACACATTTTTCAGCTTTTGGATCCAGCTTAGTTCTCAGCTCATCTGGCACATGCACATATGCAATGCATCCAAAGACTTTCAGATGAGACAAATCTGGTTTTTTGCCAGTAAACCTCTCCTCTGGGGTTACATCATGTATGGCTGCAATTGGAGTCCTGTTCATGATGTATACTGCTGTAGAAACAGGCTCAGCCCAATAGCAATGTGGCATATTCTTCTCTTCCATCAATGCTCGTGCAATCTCAGCAATGTGCCTGTTTTTCCGCTCAGCAACTCCATTTTGCTGCGGAGTGTATCTGCATGTAAACTGTCTCCGAATACCATTCTTCTTCAAAAATTCAGAGAACTCATTGGAGAAGTGTTCTCCCCCTCCATCTGACCTTAGGCACTTGACATATTTCCCTGTTTGCTTTTCAACCAAAACTCTGAAATTCTGAAAGTGAGTGAACACCTCACTCTTCTCTTTCATGAAATATACCCACACTTTGCTTGTGTGGTCATCAATGAAAGTCACATAATACCTGCAGCCTCCCATAGATATGGTCTTCGTAGGATCCCATACATCTGAATGCACAACATCTAGTGCATTTCTGCTCACATATCTGTTACATGGAAACACATGCTTTGTTTGCTTCCCAAATTGGCATGCTTCACATATTTTCTGCATACCTTCCATTTTAAATTTTGGCAGCCCTGTCACAATTCCTTTTGTCTGCATAGACTTCAATCTCTGCACATTTACATGTCCAATTCTTTTATGCCATATGTCTGTGTGTGCAACAACTCCTCAACCATTTGCAAACATCGCAGCACTCATTTCAGGCATGTCTACATTCAATGTAAACATTCTGCCCACTCTGTTGCCTTTTGCAACCAACCTGCACTTGTCTTTAAAATCTTCAACATAACACCCATCAGGGTTAAATCAAACCTGCAAACCCTGCTCAATCATCTGGCCAACTTAAACCAGATTCTTTGTTATGTTTGGTACATGAAGTACATCTGCAAGGTACTTCACTTTGCCATCCTGCATAGACAATGGCACATCTCCAACATGGGCAATTGGATGAGTAGTGTCATCCCCTGTTTCCACAAAACCTGGTCTTTCCGGGTTTTTCATCTCCTTGAACCACTCCCCATGACTCGTCATGTGGTTCGAAGCACCTGAATCCACATACCATACATTATCTTTTTGTGCTGCATCAACATTTTCAGACATGGCATTCACGACATGCTGCATAACAAACAACCTTTCATTATCCTCATTATTTCTGCTTGAGGATGCATAGTTGTTTTGCTGCACTTTCCCATTTTGCATGTCAGCCTGCTTCTTATAACATTCTGCCTGCACATGTCCAGGCTTACCATAATAATAGCATTCACGTGCATCATTATATTGCCTTTGCCAATTTCCACAGCCTCTTTGACTCCCCCTGCCTCTGAATTTGCCTCTTCCACCTGCGTGTTGTTATTGTTGTTGATTCTGGGACTGTTGTTGTTGTTGCTGCTCTGCTGGCCATAATTCTGATTACCTGTTCGGCCACCTCCTTGATCGCGTCCACGGCCTCCTCTACCTCGTCCTCTTCCTGAACTCGTGTAGAAGGCCTGTTGCTCTGAACTGTTTTTGCTTTGTGAAGACTGTTGGTCTTCACCCAAGCTCTTCTCTTCGATAATCAGCATAGACACCAAATCTGTAAAGTTGGGAATGTTTTCCCGAGTCTGAATAGACGTCTTGAACGCCTTGTATTGTGGCCCGAGACCACGTAGACAGACCTCCACCTTATCATCATCATCTACTGACACACCAATAGATGTAAGGGATTCCACAATACCCTTTATCTTCAACGCATAGTCATTCACAGACATGCTCTTTTTCTCCACAGTATGTTCATTCTTCAAGTGTATCTTGCGTGACTTGGTATTTGTTTCATAAAGCTTTACCAAGGTGTCCCATGCCTCCTTGGGGGACTTGGCATCCTGAATGTGCCCAATCATGGTGTCCTGTATACTAATGGAGAGCCAATACATAACCTTCCTAGCTCCTTGGTTCCAGTCTTTAAACTCTTTCACATCTGCAGCAATCGGATTTATATTTGGTATCTCCGGTGCCTCTTCATGCTCACCTTCTATGTAGTCCCAATAGCCTTTTCCCATCAGGAAATTCGTCAACCTGAATCTCCAAGCATGGAAGTTATTCTTATCCAGCTTCTCAGCCACAATCTGTGTTATGCCATCATTAGACATCTTGCCAAACACACAATTTTACCAGAAAATGCACTCTGGTTTTTCTTGCACAAATGCTGTATTTTCTCCAGCGGTACTGTAGTACTCTCAAATGTCACAACCACTGACTTCAATGTGCATACATACACCCAATGGCAAATGTAGACCTCTTTGTTGCAGCACCCACAGTGTCTGCACAGTCAATCTGTCTTCCTGCAGGTCTTAAAACAGAGTTCTGCAGAGAATCGATGACTTACCCGCAGTGCTCGAAATCGCCTGCTTTCTGAAAAACGGAGGTCCAGACGTGCCCGAAACGCGTTTTCGGCCCAAAAATCTTAGTCCGATAGGATTGTATAGTTGCCCTATAGCTTTACTCCCGCGAAGAAAGCTCCTCAATCAGAGACCGTTTGCCGGTGCCTCCTGTAGAGCTCCCGACAAGGGTGTAGTCACCAACACAATAGGGAAGAGTAGTTGAAGCTCTTACCCTCGTACCGCTTCCTGTGGTTCTCTTGCTTGCAACTTAGTCCTTATCATAAACCAGGCTCTAATACCATGAAAAGATGCAGAGGGGAAGAGAGCTTGAGCTCTTGCAAGCACACACACACACTCACAAAACCCTAATAGAGAACACACAAGGTGAGAGGCTGAAAACTTCTTCTTCTCTACTCAACACTCAACACACCATATACAAGAATAAGAGTACACACTATATGAAAGGTACTCAACCAATACATACACGGGTTCTCTATAGTGTGAACCCGACTAAATGAGCTGGCGCTATAACTATGCCAGTCTCTAGAATGGCTGTCACACAGCCTGTCATCCCACTGGCCGCATATCACCCAAGATCTCACCAACCATGCCAGTGGTGTAAGTGTGGGGCCTATCCCCCAGGCAGGTCATCAGTGGCCACTGCCTCACTAGATGAGCTCGATATCTCAACATAGCCAAGAATATCTCCAATGTAAGGCGTGTCTTTTGTTGTACATCTATGAGCTTTAACAAGAGTAAAAGGGCCAAGACTAATGCCTCAATAACCTTTGAGATTTGAACTCTACCAAGAGGATGTTCATGTGTGCATGTGATGGAGCATATCCAACATCCTCCTTGATCCATACATGGAACATGGAAACATAATGCAATAGCATAGCTCCTATGAGCATAGCTCTACATAAAAATGTATGAGTCCTAGGTATTTTCTAATAATAGTGCATCCCTCCAAAGCCCCATCATCACTCCATGAAACATAGTGCATCATGTGCACTATGATGAGTTGGGCATAGAGACCCAACACTCCCATCAATCTCCCCTTTGAGGGCTATATGGCTAAGTGAGAGACAATGTGGGAATAGACATATCACATAACCTACATCATCGGTGGTTAGAGGTGATTTTACATATGGGAAATGGAGAGTAGTACTTGGCTTTTAAAAAGCCCATGATGCCTCTTCATCATCATAAGCGTGGCATTTACATGATTGCATAGTGCAATGTTTTCTTCAAGTGTAGACGTGCTAGCAATGTTTACTGCACCTTTGTTGTAGCATTTTTCTGCAAGATGTCTTAGCTTTCCACATGTTGTGCATTGAAGCTTTGGTTTATCCTTGTGATAACAATTCTTTGTAAGATGGCCAATCCTACCACAATGAGTGCATTGAGGAGGTTTGATATTCTTCTTTTAAGTGACATATGCTTAATCCATCAACTTCTCTTCAGAGGCTTCCTATCGTAGTTGTTTCTTTTTATATTCTTCCATAAGAGAGGACTCCAGATCTTGAATTTTGAGATCCGAAACATTCAGAAGTGTAGTTACAATATTATAATATTCTTCAGGCATACTATTTAGCAATAAAGCTATTGCCTTGATATCTTCTAATTGTGTAAGGAGACTTTTCATCATATTGGGAAAGGAGTCTCCGATCTTCATAGTGAGCCTAAAGATTTGTAGCTTCAGATTTATCTTTGAATTCTTTCCACTAGTACCAAAAAATATATCAAGAGTTTGCCATGCTATTTTAGCGACTCGATGTTTGAAATATGATGTAAATATTCATCCAAGCCCAAGTGCTAAAATAGCAAGTGCCTTAGTGTCACAGAGTTGCCATTGTGCTTTTCCTTCCCTTATGGTGAGTCTATCATTTTTAGATGTAGTAATTACTTTCCACAAATCTTTCTTTAGAAGGATAAACCTTTGCCTAGTCTGCCAAGTATGAAAATTTTTCCCATTAAATCTTTCTAATTGTGAAGTTTTAGACATGATGGCAAGGTCTTACTTGAGAGACTCTCTTCGAGCATTGTCTAATGCTATGTTTCCGTTCAAGTGATATCTTACTCAATTACTAACCCCAATTCTTAAAAAACTCATCGTGTACCTTTAGTGGCTCGAGGTATCTTAACCACTCGGCATCCGTGGGTTTTCTTCGTAGTAGTAGCGCATTTCATCGAGCGATATATCGTTCTTGCTTTCACCATCTTCTAAGGTGTTGGGCACTGGTACAGCCCTGTGATCTAGTTCCTTCTATGCTAGAGGCCTCCTCTTCTCATTCCTCATCAATGGTTTGGCAATTGACCATACAGACAGAGGTAGTGGAAATAGTTCCAGATTCCACATATTGGGTTCCTCGGGGTTGCATCACATCTATGGTAGCTAGCACATGCATCGAGTTTTCACTAAAATCAAGAGGAGGAAGTGATGCATACATTTCCATTTCCTCTTCCTCTTTGGAATTTTCCACCATGAGTTGGCATATTTATACGGATGTGGTTCGTTCGGTTGTGACCGAATCATTACCGAACAATTGCCCTTCCATGGGGTGTGCTTTCCATGTTCTCAGATCTATCTTTAGAATTTGTGAATCCCTACGAGCATACACATGGTCTAATGCCCAATCGTGCACCAATTTGGATTCCCTCATGGTCTCCCCAATATTATGCCGCATGAGTCTGGTTGGCATAGAAGTCCATTACTACAAATGTATGATGGTAGAAAAGGTAAAGAGTTTGAGTCTCACATTCTCTAAAAGCCCAATGGGCCTTGAAGATGTTCCGTCTGCCATTTTAACGATAAGATATACTCTTTTTAGATCGGGTTTTCCCCAGTTTTCCAACATCGTTTTGTGATGATGCTGACCCCCGCCCCATCATCCAAGATAGCCAATGTGTGGTATCCATTATGATGATGATTGGGATCATAGAATTAGTGTTGTCGCTTTTGTAATAACGCCCCAATTGATTAATCGGTAGCTTGACGACTCTCGTTGTTCTTTCCCTTGTGTGTTTTAAGGTTCTTTTTTCCAAAAGTAACAGAACACCCTCTGTAGTGTCGGCTGGCCTTAATCTGCTTTCTATCCATTCCTTTATGTGTAGTAGTTGTCCCAATGGCATTTACATGGAAGTAGACGATATGGCCGCGAGGCTGCCTATGTCTCTGGGTTCTCCAACAATTGAGGGTTCCTTCCATGTGTGCGTCTCGTATCCATCCCTAGGGAATGAATGGATGGACTCATCCTATGCGTCTTCCTCAAACATTCTTGACATGGTGTTTCCTTGAGGTCCCTCGTCCATCTCTTCCGGGAATCGGAGTAGGTACGTCCAATTCCCTTTTCCTTGTTGGTTTGTTTCTTGGATACATTGTATCCCTGACCCAGTTAGCCCTTAACTTGGACTTCGTGAAATCGTTGACACTGTTCTACTAGGGCCCTCACTTCTTCTAGCTTCCTTATCTCCTCTTGAGCATTTGGGTATTCATTGAATCCCTTAGGGGTTGATGGTCTTTTCCCTTGCATCTCTTAGTTAGGTTCTTTTGGTTTGATTGCTTGATCCCTCTCTTCTCTTCTTCTCTTCATTGAGTGGATTTGGTGTTGATCGTATCTACCTCACATCCATCTTGGATTGTGACCTTGGTGTCACCCTTACCCACTTTTTTCACCCTCCTTCTCTTGCCAGCTTTGGAAGTGGTTGCATTTGTTGGGTTCTTCCCTTTGTCCCCCAATTGGGCCTAGGCGCATGTTAGGACATTGAGTGGCGTGATGTTTCCAGGCTCCACATTAATGGTCCGGACGGTGGCCTGATTAGAAGTGGAAGTCAAACCACTTGCTCGGTATGGAAAATCTTTGATCAAATGATCAATTCCACATTTAGTACAAGTAAGTGTTGGCATGTCATTGGGTGGTGCAGTCAATTGTTAAGGTTGTTGTGTATGAATCACATTCTTGTTTGGACATTTAGCGATTCAATTTGGTCCACCACAACCAAAATATTGTAACGGTCCTCTCCCATGTGTCGTTCTACTTCAATCCTCTTCAGATCTAATTTTACTTCCTTTGAGGTTAGGAAGAATACTTGACCAGTCCTAGCTGTGCTTTGAGGTTGGAAAGAATACTTCACCAGTCCTAGCCGTGCTTTCAATGTCTCTTGTCATTGGGGGGGTGCCAGTGTGTTTTGATAGCCTCAAATTTGAAGGTTGGATAGGTACTTCTTACCTTGGACCAAGTCTAGCATTGGTTGATAGACCCATGCCCGTAGATTGCATCTCTTCATCATTGGCGGTTTGGAGACCAAAAAATCCCAAGGCTATATCAATGATACCACTGGATTTGGTGGGGGAGGGTGGTTTCTCCTCTTCCTGAAACCTAGAATATCGGAGCCCTTCTTTTATGGATTCTTTAGTATTAGTTTCTATGGTGGTTAGATTTCTTACAACACTCAATTGAGTGCTTACTGAGTGGCATGAACCCACACTCTTTTGATAGGAAGATCATGGGTGATTTGATGCACTATCGTTTCAGGAGTGAGGTTGTCTCCCCGATGAGCTTTCCAGACCTCAAGTGCATGTGAATATGATTTGATAAGCTATTTTGCTGTCCCAATTAAATTCTGATTAGATACTATTGACTAATCCACGTTTCCTTGTTATGATTTTTACTAGTCTCAAGAACTTCCTTTACCTTAATCTGACAATACCATGTTCGTGAGTTAGATTTAATTAAGGGGTGAAATTGCAGAAATAGTTTACGCCGTGAAGGAAAAATGTATCACTTCGTGAAATGCAAATGGTTCACGTCGTGAAATGAAAATGGTTCATGCCATGAAATGCTCTTAAATAGTTCACGTCGTGAAATGAAAATGTTTCACACCATGAAATGCAATTGGTTCATGTCATGAAATGATCTGAAATAGTTCAGGTCATGAACGTTTTTCGCTAATTCACAATTCTTAATTTTGTCAGACCCATGGTGTCAGAGGTGTCAGGATAAGGCTACTTATTTTAGGCAAGGTAATCCCATGAATCATGACACTAATTGCGACGATCATGCCAGGAGGATTTCACGCTGTGAAGTTGTAGAAAATGTTTCATGTCGTGAGATGGTCTCCTGCAGTTTCACGTGGGAAATTCTTGTGTTGTGACTGAGATGAATTTGGGTGCAAAATCCTTATCCAAATGCTTCCAAAACAATTGTGCCACGTATAAGGAATGTAATACGATTTTAATACACAATCAATGGCTCCTTATTTATACAATTTATATAAATTTTTGAAAGCAAAGAAAAACAAAACATCACCCTACTCGTTCATGTTAACAATTCTAGTGATACAAACATCAAAATTGACTAGAAAAAATAGTGGAGCCTTCTTCCAAGGCCACTCCACCACATAAATACACAACAAAAACAACCAATTTCTCATAATTTTCCACTTCCTCTCAAATCTTATCCATTTATTCCATACACAATACACTACCAAAATGCAAAGGTAATGATGAATATTATGTAATGGGAGCTGAAACTCAAAGAGGACGGAAGAAACAAAGGTGTTTTCCCTGCAGTGGAGCCAAAAAAGTTATGGGCTACCATACCTCCAAGAGGGAGCTCAATGCATTCACCTTAGGGAAGAGAAATAGAACACAATTGTCACATAGGGCACTTACCAATGCTTCAAACTTGTGTTCCTTGAGGTCTCCAAAGCTCACTTGATAAGCTCCAATCCTCTAAGCTCCACTTCCATGCTATCATCGTAGAGTCGCTCACACCAGCACACAAGGCATTCACTCTCTCTCACTCCTCAATACAAGCATGCAACATACAATTATAGAGAAGGCACAAGTGCTAGGATGCTCTCTCTCAATCTCTTTCTTAAGACAAAAGTAAGGTCTCTCAATAGCACAAAGGAGGGGGATTGTGTCCATTCATTATGAGAAATTGCCGTATATACAATTGGCGCTTATTCACATTTGGGTGCCCAAAATTTACTTAACTGAGGCCTTGGGTGGCCAATATCTCATAATGTACAACTTTTATAGTGCCTTTACATGACACTTATTAATGTCTCAAATAGAGGAGCGTATTTGTTAATCCAAAATGGGACTAACAGTCTAGAATAGTTATGAATTGATTTTGTAGCCTCTGACTACACTTAGAAAACTCACAACTTACTCAGATGGGTGAATATTCATTATTTATATAACCATGAAATTCTTTGGTTTTTCACAAAAGGAAAACAAAGAGCTCAATTATCAGTAAACATATTATGCAAAGTTGTGTGTGAAGATTAAGAATGTATCTAATATCTTTGCTCTCTATCATAGCAACTAACCAGACAAAACCTCACCATACTATATATATAAGGATAGAAATAAGGCCTTTCTCTTACCATTTTGATCTTACCGTGTCAATGCACTTTTTTTATGTGTAAAAGGATGGGATCCAAAAGGAAATAACAAATTTTGAGTATGTCTTCATTCCAAAGGAAGAGGTTACTATTTGTAACATGTAAAAGCTTAATAAATAGAATCAATACTTTAATGGATAGAATTCAAGAATCTTTTGTGACAAAGATAACACATAACATAGAGAGATATGTGCAAAAAAAGAGAGAGAGGGAGTCTGACACAGTATTAGGTCTCGAAAACCCTCTCTAGGCACCCACAATAAATGGTGTATTTGCTTTATTAGAATTATGTAAATCTATAAAATCTTCTAGTTCTTGATCTTTAACCTTCACCTTGGTTGAAGAGTTTTCCTTGGCTATCATGGCCCTTGCAACCCTTTTTGAATTTGTAAGATGAGAAATGATATTCTTGCTTATGCTATTTATAGCCCTTTGTATGCTGGTCGGTTGGTGTTGGCATGTTGAAAAGTCTTCCACAACCAAAAATCATGCATTTTCAAGATGCGCTTCACACACCCAGACCTAGCCACCTCTTGCATTATTGTCCAGGCTACTACCTAGGACTGTGCAGTATTAGCTTACCTTGATGTCTAGCCTACCTAGATGGGGCTAGCCAACTTGGCCCCCTATCCCTTCTAAGCTTGGCCGTCTTGCTTCCTAGGCCCTCGAGGCTTGTCCACACCGACAACATGTCCTAGCCAATGGTGGCTATTGGTTTTGGCCCTGGGCTTCTTGGCCCTTAGGCCAAGAAGCCTGGCCGTCTTGCTTCCTAGGCCCTCGAGGCTTGTCCACCGTCCTAGCCAATGGTGGCTATTGGTTTTGGCCCTCGGCTTCTTGGCCACTTAGGATGGCCTAAGGCCTACTCAGTCTCTTAGTTCAGGGATAACAATCCCTTTCTGGGGTAGCCCAAAGGGCTACTGTAATGCTCCTTGACCCCCTATCCCTTCTAAGCCTGGCCATCTTGCTTCCTCGGCCCTCGAGGCTCGTCCACCGACATGTCCTAACCAATGGGTGGCTATTGGTTTTGGCCCTGGGCTTCTTGGCCCCTAAGGGTGGCCTAAGGCCTACTCAGTCTCTTAGTTCAAGGATAACAATCCCTTTCTGGGGTAGCCCAAAGGGCTACTATAATGCTCCTCGAATCAATAGCTTGAGGACTTGTAAGACTAGAACTTTGATTCTCCACCCAACCACATCCCAAATGGACCCTAGACACATGGTTATATAGGACTAGGTGATGCATGAACTTTGAAGTTCAGTCCCTTGACCTTTCAATGGCTAGACAAGGCCCTTTCACTATCCAATGGCTCCTTAACTCCCCATAGAAGGGGTCACCTATTTCTGTGGCCTTTAGGCTTCCCTTATGCACCATCTACATCCCTTTTACATTGACCTTAATGCCTATTAACCATTGCTTTAGGCATTTCCAATTTGAAATCCCCTCAACCTTATTTATATGCAAATCTTTTACATATAAATAATCTTTTCTTGTCTTACCTTATAGTGTTTCCTATCAGCCTCATAGTAGTTGCCCCCTTACATGTAAGTATATGCTCTAAGACCCAGGTATAACACGCGAAAGCTCTAAGAGTCTCTTTTCAGCCCTCAACACTACTGGAAAACATCTGATGCAAAACGCAGATATATAGAGAGAGTAGAGAGAGAGAGATGTGCTGGAAAATTCAGTATATTACTATAGTACAAAAAGGTACTTGTCTACAGCCCTAGGCTGCCTTGAAGAAAAGGTGATAACACCCAAAATTCTGTCCCCGTATGGGACTTCTACTAACCCAATCCCTAGAGGATTTAATGGTTCTAATAAATGAGCACATGGCCCCCTTTTATAAGCTCTCTCTAAGGCTTGGCCAACTGGCTGAGTGCTCGTTGGCTAGTTCCACAACCATAAAACACTTCAGCGCTACCCGACTGGGCAATAACTGCCTTAATCGCTGTCCAACTGGTGGTCTTCTTCACCACTACCGCCTTGTCTTTTGGAGCGCGTGCAGCGGACACAACTCTGACGTCATCCTTCATGTAGCCGTCAATCCATTCTAGCAGTCGACACACAGCCCCTTCCATGCTATGATCCAAGACCAATACTACCAAACAGCCCTCCTTGCTCCAGTTTTTGGTTCTTATCTGGTTCAAAGTCTTTATCTGGCTGCCTCTTCTGGATCAGCACCAGAGAATTGTCCATGGCATTGATCATACACATGACATCCCCCTCTACTAAACTTGATGACGGGATTCCAACCTGTTCTTGGATGACTGTCATCATTCCATTCTATTCCCAGAGTCCCTCTCTCATCCATCCATCCCTGGCAACCCTTTTCTCTGAAAGCCCGGCCCGGTCTCCAAACTACTCTGTCCACAGACTAAGATCTATGCATCTGGTTCCATCTAGTCCACAATCCATTCCTGCCCTGACTCTGAACACTCTCTTGTTCTTCATTCTTGAGAAATGAGTCTGGCACTCTCACATCACCCTTTGGAGGATAATCCTCCCTTGGGACCGTTGCCGAGAACCTATCTGGCTCACAAGACTGCCATCCCCTCTGGCTTTGTGGAGCGTCACAAACAAACCTCCTGGGAGCTCTTTCGGTTCTATGTTCCTTGCCTTGGGCTTCGTATCCGTGTACTTTCCTGTACCTTGGACCTATACACCATCATATGGGATTGATTCAGTGTTTAGCTTTGCTGAGCCTGATGCTCTGATACCAATGTAACATGTGGAAGCTCTAAGAGTCTTCTTTCAGCCCTAAACACTACTGGAAAACTTCTGATGCAAAACGCAGATATGTAGAGAGAGTAGAGAGAGAGAGATGTGCTGGAAAATTCAGTATATTACTATAGTACAAAAAGGTACTTGTCTACAGCCCTAGGTTGCCTTGAAGAAAAGGTGATAGCACCCAAAATTATGTCCCCCAATGGGACTCCTACTGACCCAATCCCTAGAGGATTGAATGTTTCTAATAATGAGCACATGGCCCCCTTTTATAGGCCCTCTCTAAGGCTTGGCCATCTGGCCGACTGCTGCCAGTTCCACAACCATAAAACACTTCAGCGCTACCCGACTGGGCAATAACTGCCTTAAACGCTGTCCGACTGGTGGTCTTCTTAGATCATTTGTAGCCACTGTAGCCTTGTCCTTTGGAGAACCTGCAGTAGCCGACACAACTCTGACGTCATCCTTCATGTAGCCCGTCAGTCCATTATGGCAGCCGCCAACAACCTCTTCCATGCTATGCTCAAAGACCAATACTACCAAACATCTCTCCTTGCTCCAGTTTTTGGTTCTTATCTGGTTTAGTCTTTATCCGGCTGCCTCTTCTGGATCAGCACCAGAGAATTGTCCATGGCATTGATCATGCACATGACACTAGGTGCCTAGTACTTGGCTACAAGTTAAACAATAGGGTAGGACAATGTGCACCTGGCCAAGACCATGTACAAGACTTTTTACACTTGACCTTTGATGCTTAGAGTGTAACCCTAGTTGACTTGTCTCTGACTGGGGGGCTCACATGGGACCAATTTCCACTTCAGGTCTTGCACCTTCTATATAGATATGTCCACATGGCATCCAAGTGTGGGATGCACGTGACAAACTTACAAGGCAAGCAGGAGAAAGTGGAAAAAGATTGCCTCCATGTCCCAAAGATGACACTTGTGTTCCTCTACAAACAAGGATTAAGTGGTAGTGTACATTGTGCAAAGAGATGTGGATATCCCTGAGGGCATGTTGCCCATAGTTGTTGTTATGCAAAAAAATGTGTATCCAGATTGCCTCTAAGTTCGGATCCTCCAGTCCAGATGTCTTATGGCCCATTCCAACCACCTTTATAGGGCGATCCTAGGCATATCTTGGCTCGTAAGCCCTCTTCTTGTGCTGCTTACCTAGGCATGCCCTGTGCCCGTCCTCTCATCGGCCTGTTGAAATTGCACATGAATGGGTCGTTCCTCTCGATACCTTTGCCTTGCCCTCTTCATTGTGTCCATAGCCATGCCTGGTGTGAAGGCATGGGGCTTTGATTGCTCTAGGGTGACGATATCTTCTTCAAAGATGGTCTACTCAAGTTCCTTGGGCCTTCTTTTCCCGCCTCGACTCCATTTCCACCCATAGGTTGGTATGCATGTAGGTTCAGTCTTCGACACTCCCCTTCCCCTTTTTTCTTGGTGACTTCGTTGGCGACGAGAATTAGTAGAGTCTCTCTTCCAATGACTTGTTGCCTCCTTACTCGGATCCACGAGTCATAAGAGGCCGTTTCTTCCATGCACTGCTCTAGATCCGGGGGAGGGGTTTCTTTCCTATCCTAATGCTCCTGCCTAGGGGCTGCTTTGGCCCTGTCTCTCTGTCGTCTTAGGCGTTTCTAAACTGGTTCATGAATTTTGCAATTTCATCCAAGTTAGAAGGTCTCATGGAACGTGCTTACTAAGCTGTCTAGATTAAATTTTGCATACATTTAAGAGGAATCTCCTTCCAGATGCCCATGCTTCTTTGGCCCATTTCTTCTTGGATTCTTTTCTGCAGGTGATCTTTTGCTCTTTTTTTTTCCCCCTTTTGCCTAGCTTTGGTAGTCTTCTATCATTTTTTCCTTTGCTTGCATTTCCTCTACATGTACCCTTATCATGGCATCCATTTGATCTTATCTATTCCTGAGGTCAGTGTGGGATGTTGTCAAGGTGACCTTCAGCTCACTGTCATTTCCCCCCCTTTTCCTCTTATCACCCTTGCAGGCGTAGCTACCTCTACCTCCTTTTTTAGAGCATTTATTGTCTTTCCTTCTTGTTTGTGCTGCTCTTTAAATTCTTTGATCAGTGTGTGTAACTCTTTCATTTGAAATTTGGCACCGCCTCATCGTTTTACTTTTCCTCTAGTTTCTTTGTAGCTACCCACGCGTGTTCTTTCAGCTCTTCATCGTGGATCAGGTCCATTGATGAACCTTTCCATAAAACAATTTCCTTTCCTTTCCTTTCTCACTACGTGACTGGCTTCTTTTTGTCTCCCCCCCTTAAAAATGGTTAACCTCCTTTCCAAGACCACTAATTCTTGCTATAGCTGCTCATTTTTCAATTGCAGATGTTTTTCTTTGCTGGTGTCTACCCCACTGTTGCTGGCCTCCTTGCCCAATGCATAGATTAAGCTCTGTGCATGCATTAAGCTTAATCTATGTATTGATCTTAATCTATGGATTAAGCTTAATACATGCATTAAGATTAATCTATACATTAAGCTCAATCTATGGATTAAACTCTATTCATGCATAGAGATTAAATGTATGCATCAAGCTTAATGCCTAGTTTAAGCTCTATGCATTAAGCTTAGTGCATGCATTAAGCTCTAATATGCTTAATGCATAAGTTAAGCTCTATGCATAGCACTTAATGCATAGATTAAGCTCTATGCATAGAGCTTAATGTATGCATTAAGCTTAATGCATATAGTAGGCTCTATGCATGTAGTAAGCTCTATGCATAGAGATTAATCTATGCATTAAGCTTAAGCTATTTGCATGCATGGTTAAGACTAAGCGAACCCTAAACCTCGGCATAGACCAAGGGAAGTAATTAGTAATACAAAGCCCTAAAAGATTAATGGATATATTCAAAACCCTAAAGAATAAAAACAAAAGAGACCTTACCTCTATATTGTCAACCTAAAAGAGATAATTAGTATAAGACCTACACAACATAAAAAGGTAAAAGATTGATTAGTAACACATTTAATTAACTCTACCTACCAAACATAAGAGACATACAAAAGAGAGCTTACCTCTATATTATCAAGCTAAAAGAAATGATTAGTGCAAGATCTATATAACATAAAAAGGCAAAAGACTGATTAGTAATACATTTACTGAACTCTACCTACCAAACACAAGAGACATACAAAAGACCAATACACATTAAGCATAGACACAAAAAGGAGAAGGAGAAGAAGCAAAAGAAGGTTAGTATTTTATGCATTAATCCTAATCACATTATGTTTCTTATTAATCATAAGTTTAAGCATAATAGAAGCAAACCCTAATCATTAGGTCACACCATAACTTGTAGAGTGATGGATAGGAAAAGAAAGAGAAATAAGAAGGGGAAGGTGAAGAAGAAGAAGAACCCTAAATAAATACATTAGAATAAAACATAATAGAAAAATACCTTCAATAGCTTACACCATAGACATATAGTGATAAAGAGAAAGAGTCTCATGAAGAGAAACAGGAAGGTGAATATAAAGAATACAGATGCATGTGAGGAGAGATAGATTGATGAAGCAGAGGAGGTGGTGCAGAAACTTAAGGAAAGGACTGGAGGGAATCTTTTAGGGGAGAGAAAGATAGGCGTCGATGGCGCCACAGGTTCGAAAAGTTAAATTTCTCTACGTTTCTATAAGCGTCGCTAAAAACAATTCCTAGAAATGCATTAATGATGCTTTAACGATACTAATGACATCGCCTATAGCAACAATGGACAAGTTCCAGAGAGAAAACTTATACATATATCATTGACACTGCTAGTTCTAGTACATGTATTCATATTGAGTTTTTTAATTGCATACTTTTTGCCCAATATAGATGTCTTCTACTAGTTCAAGTAGTGATGGGTCACCATTAATTGGAGGTCTAGAGTGGTTGCAAAAGAAGAATCCCTTGATCATATGCAAGATGCAAGAATGTTTGTGTACGTGAACATCGAGTGACATTGGAGCATATCAGAAAATGGGGATGGTTTGAACCAATACTAGCCACCTTGATGATGCAAGGCAATTCCTCAGTTATTAGTATATAAACTTATGGAATGAAATGTAAACTCATGGTTTTCCATATATAATGTTGCGTATCATTTTTAAATATGGTTCATTAGGATGAGGAGGGCATGGACATTCATGTACAAGTATTACACAATATGCCTTATTATTTTGTCATTATTAGGAGAAACTTGAGGAAGGAGTACAAGCGTCATAAGGAGCACTTTAAAAGTTGAGCATGTTTAGTACATTTCGAAGACCTAGGATCTCCTTCACATGAGATAGAGGAACAAGATGTTATGGAGGAGATGATCGCTCACTTTTTTTCAAAGCGAGGGTGAGGAAGAGACACCTAACTTTGAAACACATGAAAGAGCGGATGTGTTACACAAGGAGGCTAACACATCATTGTATGAGGGTGCAAAGTACTCAACTTAATGGGCATGCTTGAAATTACTAAACTTACAAACAATATATGGATGGAGCAAAAAAAGTGTGAATAGCCTATTCTGATTATTAAAGAATATGATCCCAACAAACAATTTTATGCCCGAAAGAAAAAGTGATGCTCAAAAAATAGTTTCCAAGATTGGTATGGATTACACTCAAATTCATGCATGTTGTAATGATTGTGTACTATTCAGGGGCGCCTTTGCCAATGTCATGCAATGTCCAATTTGTGGAGAGGATTGTTACAGGATGGATTTATAGGGTGCAAAAAATTTACAAAAGGTATCGAGGCACTTTCCTATTTACCTCATATTCAACATATGTTTTGGTGTCAATCCATTGCTAAGTTAATGACATGGCATGTGAACCATCATTAAACCGATGGAATGATGATGACTCCCATTGACTCACTTGCTTAGGCTCACATGAGGATGGATGGCCAGAGTTCAAAAATGAGCCCCGTAATTTACGGCTTGGATTGGGTGAACCCATTTAGATTTAGGTCTACATCATGGTTCACATGGCCCATTTGTTGAAATATGCAAGTGAATGGTGTGTGCAGGAACAAGCCCTTAGCTTTGTAGTCAATAATTGAGTGTAGCAGTTAAAAGGTGAGAAGAATCTACTGGATGAGAGAATCAAGGGTAGCATTAATGAATATAGGAGTGTGAAAAGATTCTAGGAAAAGGTGCCCCGAGATGTAGGGGAGGTGGCACAAATCAAGGAGAAATCAGTGGGGAGTGGGTGCTTGGCACCTTGTGGATGTAAAAGCTATAAATTGAGGCATTGGCCTAATGAGAATTTGCTAGTTTTTGAGTATCCATGCCTACATTATGCTATTAGATCAATTGTGCACTAATCTTACTTTAATCACTTTCTAATTGCTTGCTAATCATGTTGATTCTTGCATTCGATCCACCATAGCCTATCACATTGCTAAAAATTCAACTTGGTATCAGAGCCTAGCTTAGCATTCAGCTGTTGTTTTAAGCCTAACCACCTTCTTTATTACTAATTAGGTGCTAATAGCCCTATAATCCATTTTTCACTTTCTGAAGTACCCACACTCAGTGGAGCTTAGATCTCTCCCTCTACATAGCTCCATTGCCTACAAAATTCACACACCCTCTTTCCAACATCTCGGCACCTAGGCGTGGTACCTCAGAAGCTCAAACCGTCGACGACGAATGCAGCCAGGAAACGTTGATTTGCTGGTTCCATGTGTTTGAGAAAATTTACAAAATCGCCATCACTCACGACCTTGAATTGGAACCATTGAAGCTAGCCCAAGGGGCTTTTGGGTGTGCTGAACACGCTGGTGCCCTCAGAACTTTGAAATTCGTTAAGAAGAAGCTATTTCAAGATATAGATCAAATTTGCAAGTGACTTTGGTAAAACAGAGATTAAGCATTCATTATTTGGTCAAATCTTATGTTTTTGGGCTTGATCCGCTACTACTAGAATAAGTGATATTGATTCCCTTAAAAGGATTTGAGCTCATATGAACTCCAAGGCATCAAATCTAGCCTCCCCATACACTTTATTTTTTGCACACAAAACAAGAGATTAATCTCACAAATTAGTGATTAATAAATACTAATCACTAAAATTTGATGCAATTGATGGTTCCAACTTACCATTGGATATCTGATAGAGATCTCTATCACTTTAGATTGCAATTTGAAGTTGGTTTGATGTCCCAACCATCCAGTACAAAACCAACTATCCTTGGCTTTATGAAATTTTTGGTATATTCATGCTTGTAAACTTGTTGTAATCATCATTAAACACCAAATTGGAGTTGTAAAAGGGTAGACACTACCCTTGAATCTTGAATTAGATCAAGAGGTAAGGACTTCTTCACATTATCATGAGCATTGCACAAGAAGTAGCTAAATTCAACGGGGAGCAATTCCATACATGGCAAGCAAAAACCATGTATTTGCTCATGTGGAAGAATCTATGGGGGGTAGTTGAGGGAAGAGATGAATGTCTAGAGGAGCATGTGAAGGATGAGTGGAAGAGCAGAAATGAGAAACTTGATTTTCAATTTTGATGAATATATAGATAAAAGGAATAATTGCATATATATTTTTGTAAATATTTTGTGGTTCTTCCTTTCAAGTTGTGTTTCGTCTGGACCAAAGAGATCCCAATTGATGGTATATAATACAAGTTTCTCCTCAATTTAAACGTATATTTCAAGATCAAGATGTTGATGAAGAAATGCATGGTGGTGGACAATCAATGGAGGATGAAACTAACAAAATTAATATGATGACCATGATGATAATACCTCTACATCTTCTTCAAGTAGTGAAATAGGACCTGTATTGATATAGGAGCCATCAAAATTATGTATTTGATAAACCAATTGGCATGCATGGATTTATTGCAAGATAGATATGATGATGGTATAGTTTAAATATATATCATCATAACATATGTACACATTGATCAGTTTGTATGACGATTTGGTGATTTTATTGTTTTATTTCAAATGTATTTGGGTGTTTATGAATATTTTTTGGGTTTTAATTTATTTTAAGTTTTTATTTCCACTCAATTTCAGTATTTGTAGTTTTTTGAGTGTCACTCAACGGGGTTTATACTAGCCCTTATAGCTGCATTTATATAATGCTACTGAATGACACTTATACAAAGTCATTGAGCGGTGTTTAATAAGGTGCCACTAATAGTGGCGCTTATCCAACGACACTAATAACGATGCTTATAATGATGTAATGTAAAACATTGCTAAAATGCTACAAATAAGTGTCACTAATGATGCCTTCTCTTGTAGTGTCTTCGCTAATGATGCCTTCTCTTGTAATGTCTTCTTTCGAGCCTACATCCTCCCTGTGACCTGCATCCTCCTTTTTCCCTTGCATCCTCTTTATGGCCTTCCTCCTTATTCTTTCTGGCTCCTGGTTGTGGCTTAAACAAGACTGTCAGATACATGCTAATTTATTATATTTGTGTTTAGGTGATTGGGTTTCCCTAACTAGTCCTTCAGGTTGTGATACAACACCTCTGACCATGCCACCTTCATTCCAACTTCCATGGCCTTCACCATCCCGAAGGTCTTCCTTGACATGTAATATGGTTTGTGGATGAGATTGATCATCTCCACCACAAAATGCATTTTCTTTTTTCTTTGTTCGTTTACTATGCCCATGATCTTAAACTCCTTGGCTTTTCCCTCTAGCAAGCCAAACTCCTTAATTAGGACTTCGTCATCGAATGGCTTGATCTTAACCTCCCCCTCAGCGCCGGCAATTTTAATAATTCAACAACATACAGAGGGTTGAATGTTCTCTTCTCACCTAATGGGAGTGTGATATTGTTTGACTTTTGTAGCTGCTTCAATTGCTCCAAAGTCTTGAAGTTGTGCTGAAATGCCTCTCAAGGTAGCTCCACAAACTCTTTTAATCCCATCTTTTCGAGCCATTGGGCATGCATATCCACCTCATTGTATAAGGTGGAAAAGAGGTATTCAAATTCCACCATCCTTTCAGCTTCGAGTGTGTTGGGAATGAGGGACAAAAGGAAAGGGTGAAAGTAGACTTTAGGAGCAAAAGAGTTGAGGGTGCAATGTAGCAAAGAATTTTTGCACAAAAGTGACTTGCAAATTAGGCCTTTAATGGAGAGGTATCTAGTGATTGTCATGATGCACATCTCCCCTAGGTAAGGCCATAACTTCTCGACATCTCCATGATTTTTCCAAATCCCTTTTAAAATCTGACCATGAGTGCTAGTTGCAGTATTTATGAGGTCATTAATGGCTAGGCTGTGAATAGGCAACGATGATGCGACAAGTTTCTCTTTCCATCCATGCACTCTTTCTAGGGGTGGAAACCTCAAGTTTCATACCAACTCCACGTCACTACAATCTGGCTTCTCATTCTCTGTGCAGACTGTAATCATATTCACATATGTAATGCTGCCTAATTTGGATTTTTTTCTTGTCTATTTTTATATTTTCCAAAATCCTATCCGGATTTTTTATCTTGGTGACTGGACTCAGATTTTGCTTGTTGAAAATTCTTTCACTCCTGATTGGACTCGAATTATGTTTGTTGGACATTCTCCGGATCTGGATTTGTGTTGAGATATTAAGCTTAACTAGTGCCGCTTGGGTGATAGCTTCCACATCTACACCACTGGCATGGTTGGTGAGATTATGGGTGATATGCGGCCAATGGGATGACACGCTATGTGACAGCCATTTTGAAAAACTCGAGACTGACATAGTTATAGTGCCAACTCATTTAGTCGGTTCACATTATGGACCGACCCTTGTATGTTGTAGTAGTTGATTACTAACCCATATAGTGTGTACTCTTATCTTTATGTTTTGTTGGTTAAGTAGAGAAGAAGAAGATAGAAGAAAATTTAGCTATCCATCTCTCTTGTGTCTTGCTCTCACTTGTGTGTGTGTTTGCTTGCTAGGGTTTGAAGGTCTCCCTCTCCCCCCCACATTCTCTTTATGGTATCAGAGCCTCGTTTGTGTGAGAGCTAAGAAGATAAACAAGAGGCAAGAACACTCAAGGAAGGAAGCGGTACTACATATGGGTAAGAGCACCATCATCTCTTTCCCCTTCTTGGCTTAGGTACAACACCCCTTCAGTAGCTCTGGGAGCTACACATCTTTGAATGAGGAGCTCTCTTCGTAGGAGAGGAGCTATAGGGTAGCTGGACAACATGTTTTTCCAGCTAGATTTGCGTTTCGGGCAAGTTACGGGCCCCGTTTTGTCACTGCAGGTATTTTTGGCTGTTTTTTGGAAGTTATAGTAGAGAACTATTTTTGCTCGAAATATGGTTATTGCAGTTCAGCAATGCATTTTGGAAGTGCACACTGTACATGTACTCTAGTAACATTTGGTGACACACAGCATGTGCTGAAGTATCGATGTTGCAACAGTTACAGGAGATATTGTTGTACTACAGAAGTTCTCTATTTGCAGGTTATTTGATTGTTGTAGGAAAACATGTCTGATGAAATTCATTAGATTGTTAGTGAGAAGCTGGATAAGAATAACTTCCATGCTTGGAAGTTCATAATGACCAATTTCCTAATGGGTTAAGGATTTTGGGATTATGTAGAAGGAGACAATGAGGAGCCTCCAGAGCTATCTGAGGAGAATGCCACTCCTGCAGATATAAAGGCATTCAAGGATTTGAATCAAGGTGCAAGAAAAGTCATGTAATGGCTTTCAATTAGTGTCACAGACACTACGATAGGACATATACAGGATGCAAACACTCCAGTAGTTGCATGGCAGAATCTGGTTTAGATGTTCCAGACTAACACACAAAGGCAAGGAACTTGTAGTTAAAGCAAGAGTTGCATACTCTGGAAAAGAAAAGCATGTCCATCAATGAATATGCCTTAAAGATCAAGGGCTTTATTGAATCCCTTGGGTCTATCAATGTATCAGTGGAGGATGATGATTTGGTAGGGTCTCTCTCAATGGGCTTGGCAAAGAATACAAGCCATTTAAGACCTCCATTGTAGTTAGGGAGAATATTTTCAACTTTCGGGACTTGATATCTATGCTGATTATAGAAGAAAAGGCTTTATGTGAGGATTCTTCTTCACAAAGCAAGAACACATCAGAATAGGCCTTCTACTCTAATTCAAGTAGAGGTAAAGGTAGAGTCCGTGGCGAGACCAAGGTGGTGGTCGACAAGGAAATCAGAATTTTGGACAACAACAATCCAATGATTCACAGCAGCAGCAATCATACATAGGTGGAAGAGGCCAGTCTAGAGGCAGGGGGAGACAAAGAGGCCAAGGTGGTTGGTAAAGAAATTAAAATACAAATAGCATAGAGTGATATTACTGTGGCAAACTAGGACACATGGCAAAGGACTGCTACAAAAAGTAGAATGACATTAAAAGTGGGAAGTTGCAGCAAGGTAACTATGCATTATCTAGCAAACATGGAGGTGATGACAGAAGTTAGTAGCTATTTGTGATGCAACACATGCTTAGTTCCATATCAAGGGATGTGTCAGGATCTCAAGATATATGGCATGTGGATTTTGGCGCTTCTAACCACATGACCAGTCATGTTGAGTGGTTTAGAGATATGCAAATAATGAAAAAACTAGGTTATGTAGAAACAGGTGATGATAATGCGCATCCCATTGTGCATGTTGGTGGTAAAGTTCCATTGTCTATGCAGGATGGCAAAATGAAGTATTTGGCTGATGTACTTCATGTTTCGAATATTACAAAGAACCTAGTTTTTGTTGGACAGATGATTGAGCAGGGTATGCAAGTGAGTTTAATCCTCAAGGATTTTTATGGAAGACTTCAAAAATAAGTGTCGCTTGGTTGCAAAGGGTAACAGAAAGAGGATGTTTACTTTGGATGTGAACATGCCTGAGATAAAAGCACCCATGTTTGCGTATGAAACATGTGTCATTGCAGATATTGGCATATGGCACAAGCACATTTGTCATGTGAATGCACAGCAACTAAAGTCTATGCAGGCCCAAATTATTATTGCAGGTTTGCCAAAGTTTAAGGTTGACGGGGTATGTGAAGCATGCCAGCTTGGTAAGCAAGCCAAATATGCTTTCACACATGAAAAGCATGTCAATGCAAGGCCATTGGATGTCATATGTATGGGGACTGACCAAGATTGCAACAACTGCAGGTTGTGTGTACTATGTTACATTCATTGATGACCACACTAGGAAAGTGTGGGTTTATTTCATGAAGGAGAAAAGTGAGGTGTTTGCTTACTTCCTGAGATTTAAAGCCTTGGTCAAGAAGGAAAAAGGCATGCAAAAAAAATTTCTAAGATCAGATGGTGGGGTAGAATATTTCTCCAATGAGTTCAGTAATTTCCTCATCAAAAAGCAAGGAATCAAGAGGCAGTTTACGTGCAGGTTCTCTCCGCAAAAAACAGAATGGTGTTGCAAAAAGGAAAAACTAGCACATTGCAAAAGTGGCACGTGCCTTGCTGGGGCTGAAAAGAATATGCCACATTACTTTTGGGTAGAAGTAGTAGCAACTGCTGTGTACATTATGAACAAGACACTCACTGTAGTTGTTCATGGTATGACTCTTGAAACAGAAGTTTACATGCATAAGATTGGATAGGTCTCACTTGCAAGTGTTTGGGTGTACTACATATGTACATGTTCCTGATGAAGTGAGAACAAAGTTGGATCCAAAGGCAGAGAAATGCATCTTCATTGGTTATGCTATGGAGAAAAAAGGTTATAGATGCTATAACCCTACCACTCATGAGATGTAAGCAGAGATGGTGTCTTCGATGAGATGAGTAGCTGGTATGCACTAGTAGTGAAGGCAACAGAAGATGCATATGTAAGAAGTGTTGCACCACATATGGAGCAGCAATCACAGGTGCTGAGTGGACCTGGGGAGTCCTCAACTAGTGGATCAATTGTTAGCCCATGGTCAGGTAGGTTGAGGAATGATGCAGGTGTACACATGTATCACGGAAAGGGAAGGAAAATGTAGATCAACCTTTTGTGCCTCATCTGTCAGCAAGTCACTCATATGTGGATGGTGACTCTAGTGGATCTGAACAGAGTCTTGATATGGAGCTTGGCATTCCGTTTGTGGTTACTCCTAGTGTAAGGAGAACCAAGGCTGTTTTGAGGACACCTGGCAGTAATCCAGGTGTATGCACATCTACAAGGATTAGATACCCTATTGACAGGTTGAGATATGATGGATATAAAGCCCATCATTAAGCTTACATGGTAAAAGTAATACAAGAGGTTGAGCCCACTTGCTTTGAACAGGCAATTAAAAATAAGAAATGGGAAGATCCCATAGATGTGGGATGGCAGCATTTGATGCAAATGCAACATGGGAATTAGTGCCTTTGCCTAAGGAAAAGAAGGCTATTGGATGTAAGTGGGTGTATTAAGTCAAGCACGATGTTAATGGTTCAGTGATGAGCAGGTACAAGGCAAGATTAGTTGCCAAGGGCTATGCCGCGCAGACTTATGGCATAGAATATGAGGAGACATTCAACTCGGTTGTTGCAAGAATGGTAGCCGTGAGAGCTATCATTGCTATGGATGTAGCGAAGGGTTGGTCTTTACATCAAATGGATGTAAAGAATGCTTTCTTGCATGGTAATTTGCAAGAAGAAGTGTACATGATGTAGCCACCAAGTTATGAGAGTCATCCACATCTAGATTTTGTGTGTAGGTTACGCAAAGACTTGTATGGCTTGAAGCAGGCACCCAGAGCATGGAAAAATAAGATTGGGGAGTATCTTGTTACCATTGGATTTCAGATATCCAATGCAAATTTTTCATTATATGTGAAAAAGACAGATAGAGGGATCATGCTATTAGTCATCTATGTGGATGACTTGATAATCACTGGTGATAGTGATGTAGACATACATGATGTTAGGATGATTTTGAAGCAAAAGTTTGAGATGAAGGATTTGGGTGAGCTGCGGTATTTCTTCGGCGTAGAGGTGGTGAGATCACCTCATGGCATTTTACTATTTTGCAGAGGTAGTATCGCTTGGACATGTTGTCCAAGTATGGTATGATAGGCTATAACAGAACACAAAGCTTTCATAGGTACAGGTGAGCTTTTGGAGGACCCCACTACATATAGGCACATAGTGGGTAGTTTGATCTACATGACCGTTTTACAAGGCCAGACTTGAGATATGCTGTTGGACTTGTGAGTCAGTTTATGCAGGCCCCTAGGAAGCCACACTTGGATGTGGCTAGATGGATCCTTAGGTACATAAAGTCCACAGTTGATTATGGACTTTTCTATGAGGCTGGTACAGAGATACAGTTGCATGGATTCGTCTAGGTATATAATTCAGCCATATTAGCGTACATGCAAATTTTACATTGTGAAGTTTTTGTTGGCCAATTGATATTGTGCTAATTCTTTCAATCTTTAGTGGTGGATTTGCCCTATCGACTACTTATTTATTGTACTAATTCTTTCTATTTTCTACTTCCCTTAGTGTTTTGCTTCATCAAATGCTGATTGGGCTGGTAGTATTGAAGACATGAGATCTACCAGTGGTTTTATGTTCTCATTTGGGAGTGCTACTGTGAATTGGAGCAGTAAGAAGCATCCAACATTTCCCTTGTCGAGTATAGAGGCAGAGTACATAGGTGCTGCTATGGCAGCTTGTGAGGTAGCTTGGTTTTTGAAGCTACTTGGTGACATGGGAGAGCCCGTGGTTGGATAGGGTAGTTGTCATATATTGTGACAACATGAGTAGGATACAGTTAGCCAGTAACCCAGTATATCATGCTAGAACAAAGCACATTAAACTGCATTATCACTTTGTGAGGGAGAAGGTTCTAGCAAGAGATGTAGATCTGGTATATGTCAGCATAGAGGATCAGGTGGTTGACATCTTCACAAAGGCATTAGGCACATAAAAGCTCCATAGGTTAAGAAGCTTACTTGGAGTGCAGTGTGTGGAGTTGATCTCGAGAGGGAGTGTTGAGATATCAAGCTCAACTAGTGCTACGATGACGGACATTAATGACCCGCCTGGGTGATAGCTTCCACATCTACACCACTGGCATGGTTGGTGAGATTATGGGTGAATGCAGCGAATGGAATGACAGGCTGTGTGATAGCCATTTTGGATTACTAGAGACTGGCATAGTTATAGCACCAGCGTATTTAGTTAGGTTCACATTATGGACCAGCGCCAACGCATTTAGTTAGGTTCACATTATGGACCAACCCTTGTATGTTGTAGTAGTTGAGTACTAACCTATATAGTGTGTACTCTTATCTTTATGTTATGTTGGTTAAATAGAGAAGAAGAAGATAGAAGAAAATTTAGCTATCCATGTGTGTGTATGTTTGCTTGTTAGGGTTTGAGAAGCTCTCCCTCTCCCCCACATTCTCTTTAATTTGGACACACTTTTCCTTGTTCTGGCATTCTTCCATAATGAGGCTTTATCCTATATCCATTCTTCCATAATGAGGCTTTATCCTATATCCATTCACCAGTTTTCTTAGCCTTTCACCATCTAGACTTGCCAGTTCAAAGGTTCCTATCCCCATTTGTCTAACAATTCTGAATGGCCTAGTTTTCCTGGGTGGGTTCCTATTCTTGATGAGAAAAGCAGGACTACATTTCCTTCTTTAAAGATCTTGAATTTCATCCATCTCATTTTCAATTTTCTTGGGTGTCCATCTCATTTTCAGCTTTCCTCGGTGGGGTCCCATTCTTGATGAGTGCATCTCCTTCATCGAAGATCTTCAATTTTGTGTTCTTGTCCACTTGCAAATTTCTCATCTTCTTTACAATTTTGGCTGTCCATGCACTAAGTAGTCTCCTTTCATCCAGCTTAAGGAGTTGCTCAATCCTGTGCACATGTGATTCTTTCGAAGAGAGCTTTTCTGCTAGTGCTATCCTAAGGCTTTGTGTGAGGAATTCCATGGGCACTATAGCTTCTATTTCATACATCATTAAGAAAGGCATAAGTCCTATTGCATTCTTGTAAGCTGTTGCGAATTCCCATAATGCTGAGTGCAACTTTGTGTCCTAGTCAGTCTTGTTCTCATTTATTGTCTTGATGAGAATTCCCTTTAGAATTTTGTTGGTGGATTCTACTTGCCCATGTTCTTGCAGGTAGTAGTAGACTATTGAATTCTTATGTATTATCATATTTTGCTTTGTTAGTAGCTTCTTGTTCACTTTATTACAAAGTGGCTCCCTTGGACGCTGACTATCTCAATTGGGTATCTGAATCTTATCATGATAGTTTTATAAAGAAACTTTGCTATTGAGGATGACTTAGAGTCTCTCAATGTCTTAGCTTCTACCCATTTTGTGCAGTAATATGTAGCCACCACCAGAATGTATTTACTTTATGTTCCCTGAGTTGCTAGCTTGAAATGGCCGATTCCACTTCTGGAATGGCTCTAGGGAAAATATTGGTTTGTGAGGCATTTTGTGTACACATCATTCAGCTACCCCAGTCTCTAGCACATATATCACACTCCTTTGCATGTGTTGTGTGCATCGTTTAATGTAGTCAACCACCACAATCCTACTTGGAACACTTTTCACCCCCTATGACCTCTCCAGAAACGTACCCTCCGCTTATTCCTTAGGTGTGCTTCTTCTAGCACAAGTTGTTATTCATGTTCGAGGATGCATCTTCTTAGTATTTGATCAATTCCCATCTTGTGGAGCTGACCTGCTACTACTGCCATTAATGACAGTCATATTTTTCCTCTGATCTCTAGACATGCACTCTGGAAAGAATAAGCTAGATAGGAATTACAGCATCTCATTATACCAACTGGATTTTTCTTCGTTGAAGAAGAGTTATGCATCTTGGTTGTCATTCTCCATCCCCTTTGGATCTTCTCCTCACTCCAGTCTTGATAGGAAATCTGTAACTACGTGCTTATTTCTAGGAGTGTGCCTTCAAACTCTTATAACTAGAAGTATCCATCTGGCTAATTTTCTACCAGGTATGGTTTGTCCACGAGGTACAAGAGTGCTTTATGATGTACATAAAATTGAAACACCTTTCTCAATAGATAGTGCCTAAACTTCTTGATCAAGTAGATAATCCCCAATGACTCCTTTTTTGCGATAGAGTAGTTACTTTCTGGCTTAGATAACCTCTTGCTTGGATAGTAAATTGGTATGAACCAACCTTATGCATCAAAGCACTACAAATAGAAAAATCAAAGGCATCAACAAATATGTGGAATACCAGATCAAAGTTTGGTTGTTGGGAGAATGGGTGCTGATGATGACAGTATCCTCTTGAGATTTCAGAACGCCTCCTTATAGGATCCCGACTAGACATATTTTGCATCTTTCACCATCAGGTTATGTAGGGGTATTTCCACATTTTCCAGGAACCTCATGGATATTCTATGCCACTTTATTAGTCCAAGGAATCTGGCAAGTTTTTTGGCATTCTTGGGCGGCTGTAGCTTCACAATAATCGCGACCTTGGCCAGATCTACCGCTAGCCCTTTTGCAAATACTATGCACCCTAAGAGGGATCCACTCATTATACATCAAAGGTGCACTTGGAAGAGTTAAGGCTCAGTCTAGCTTTGCTGAACTTCTCCAGGCACATCTTGAGGTGTGTTATGTGGTTTTCTTTCCTTCCAAGCACACTGAAGTCATCCACGTAGACCGTCATGAAAGCGGTTAAATAATCGTATAATATTTCCTAAGCCATCCTTTGGAATGTGGCTAGACCATTCTTCAACCCAAAAATCATTACAGTGGAGGCAAAATCCCCCTCAGTTTGTCACAAAGGAAGTTTCATATGGTGAGCTTGAAGATCTACCCATGCCATGCCTCAATTTGCTTAATTGGGAGGTCCCGGATATAGCAACATTGTCAAGCTTAAAAGTAAAGATTTCACAAGACATCCAGAAGGCAATGTGTTATAGGACCATGGTACATGGAGATTAGAATATTCCATAAACTGAATAATAGAAGAAGTAAGCCATAAACACCATAACATAATTCAAGATCAAGAGCATACACATCAAAGAACACGAGATTGTTGAAATTTGAGCATTGTGATGAGCTATGGTGGATCAAACACTAGAATCAACATCATTAACAAAGTGATTAGCAAATAATAAAGATGTAATTAGTGGGTAATTAACAAATAGATTAATGTAGGCATGGATACTCAAAAACCAGCAAATTCTCATTAGGGCAATGCCTCAATTTATAGAGTTTACATCAAGCATCTAATCCCATTGATTTCTCCTTGATTCACGCCACCTGTTTTCCCCGATTCTCTCCACCTCTTCACTTTTCCCAGAATATCTCTATACTTCCCAGAATATCTCCACACTTCCTAAATCTTCTCATGCTACCCTTTATTCTCTCCCAGTAGATTCTTCTCACCTTTTCACAGGTTCTTTCACATTTACTCATTCTCTTTTACAGCCTCTAACCAAGGGCTTGTTCCCGCACAAACCCTATTCACTTGTATATTTCAACACCTCCCCTCAAGTGAATACTCCTAGTACACCTAGACCCTATACCAAGTTTGCCTCCCCTTACTTGATAGTCCACGACTAGTGTCTATTCCTCCCCTCAAGTTATCTTAGCACACCTGGACCCTGTATCAAGTTTCTCTCTTACTTGACAGTCCGCGACCAGTGCCTCAAGTCCCTAAACTCCATAGTCCTTGACACACTCTCTCTCTATGTGTCCAAGGCTACCATAAGTGCCCGAGACCTTGACTAAAGTGCTCACACATACATCTATCTACCACGTCGCCCACATCATCGGTGGCTCAAAGGTGGTTTTACTTTGTTGGGGCAGGTTACATTGGGTTGTGGGGTCTCTCTCTCTCTCTCTCTCAGAGATTTTCACATGGCTCCTCACTCTTTGGAGCCTCACATGTTCTCTGTTCTTCAGTCTTCTTGTCGTGGCAGCATCTCTCCACACGTCCATCTCTTCTTTCAGTCTTCTTAGGGTAGCTTCTCCTCTTGTGGTAGCTTCTCTTCTCATGTCCATATCTTCCTTTAGACCTTCTTGGTGTGGATCCTCTTCTTGGAAAGAGATATTCTTTTTCTTTCATGGCTGGGGCCATGAGCTTGTCCGTCAGGTCTTTTTGCTCCATGTGAGCAACATGTTTCAATGTTTTGCTGACAGTTCCTTTGGGTTTTTGATGTTTGTATTGTGTCATTATGCAATGCAAACCCAAATTTATGTGGGAGGTCTTACCTCTTGCCTTATTCTGGACAAGGGCAGTGTCTGTTCCCATTTTTACACTGATGTAATGTGCCCAAGTATAGCATTCATTCTTATGCACATTCCCAAATGCAACTCTGGCTATGAGTAATCTTGATTTTGAGTGAGATTTACAGGCATTAATCAAGGGTTAAATGCAAAATGATGATTATCACAATTTTATCAGTATAATTTTTCCAGAAATTACATTAAATCAAGGGTAACTAATTTGTACGGGATGGTTGGAGTATCAAACCAACTCCGAATTGAAATCTGAAGTTATAGGGATCTGTATCAGATACCTAATGGTTAATTTGAACCCTCAATTATACCAAAATATAGTGATTAGCACTGATTAATCATTGATTAGCAAATTAATGCTCTATTTTATATGCAAAAAATAGAGTATGCAGGGAGTCCAGATCTGGTGCCTTAGACTTCGAATGAGCTCAAATGCTTTCAAAGGCATCAATAGCAATGAGTCTAGTAGAGGATTAAGCCAAGAAACACAAGATTTGACCAAATATTAAAAGCTTAATCTCTGTTCTTAATCTTTTAGGCGTCAGTGCTCACCCCATGGAAACCAAGGCAACGGCCCCAAGGTGCTAAGACAACCCAAGGTCCTACCAAGCATTCCACATGGCTATAGACACGTCATGTCTCGATTCACTTGTATATATTTTTTAGGGCATGAGTTTCGTAAAATTTTTATTAATCGTAGCACCTAGCCCATACCTAAGAGGTAGCTACCACTAGGGATAACTAATATACTTTTAGAGCATAAGAACTTGGCATACTCCGTTGGCATATATCTTACACCGTCTTCAAATAGAAATACTAAGTCCTCTAAGAATTTAGAAATACCTCCTACTAAGTCCTCTAAGAATTTAGAAATACTCCGTTGGCATATATCTTACACCGTCTTCAAATAGAAATACCTCCTACTAAGTCCTCTAATATACTTTTAGAGCATAAGAACTTGGCATACTCCGTTGGCATATATCTTACACTGTCTTCAAATAGAAATACCTCCTACTAAGTCCTCTAAGAATTTAGAAATCACTCACCACATAGTAACAACTAATTCAAAACTTAAACCAGCCAACTGTGTGTGAACATGCAAACAATATATGCAAAAGTGAAAAGCACATAAAGAACAAAAGATTATGATTTGAATACACCTGTTGGTGCTGATGTGCAAATTGCTACTCTTTGCTCTTTGTAGGCATTGCATGTTTCCCCCCTTCCTAATTTGTGTGCACGGTAGGTGGACTATTGGGGCATTTTTGTATGCTCTTGTTTAGCTGAGATCTCTGCAAAATGTCTTATTAAACAAACAAGAAAAGAAAAGAAAAGAACACAATTTGTTATTGGTGCCAATCATCGAATATAGCCGAGGGGGAAAACCCAGTGGGAGAAAAGTGCCCTAGCTTGTTGATCTTATTGTGGAGTTGATGAGCTTATCCTTGCACTAGCGGTGGATCCATGTCCACTTCTACTGGAAAGATTGTATCAATCACTTCAGGATGCAAGGACAACCCTGTACAAAAGCCGGCCTCTGGAGAAGGTGGTAGAGGAAGGAGTGCTTCCTCGCTAAAATATGGCATTGGTTCTATGGGAAGGTTAAGCAGACAATGTTGATTTTGGAATTGCTCAATATAGGTGCTCCTAGTGATCCAAAATTCACATGTTGAAGGGCTTGCAAGATAGGTGGTTGCAAGTCATTTATGCATGTATTCCTCCATTGTTGTGCTTGAACCTCCTCAGGTAATCTACATTGATTTGACATGTTGAAGGGCTTGCAAGATAGGTGGTTGCATGTATCCCTCCATTGTTGTGCTTGAACCTCCTCAGGTAATCTACGTTGATTTGGTCCTCGGTTTGGTACTCTCGTATCAAGAAGGTTATGGTGTTGGGGTGTAATTCCCACAATTTGTTTCATTAAGCCCGTGCCATATCATCAAAAGTGAGAGCGGCATAGCCAACAAATGTGTGAAGGTTCCCCTAATACGAGTCGTGCACATTCTTGACAATGTGGAAATGGATGATGCTGTTGATAGAATAAAGTGGCAAAGTGATGCCCACAACAAATTTCACCTAAGGGAGCATAAAAGTACCTAGAATGAGTTTGAAAAGGAGGAGCACTATGACCCCCGTGATGTTCAGGTTGAGTACTATCAGGGTTTGGACATGTATCTCGCCAAGTATCCATCAGGAGGTATCTGGGCGTAGAACAATGAAATCTAGAAACTTCAAACTTTATACACTCATATCCATCATTACAATCCCTATAAAAAACAATGTAGTTAAGATCATCTCAAAAAGAACACAATCCTATAAAGGCAGAAGGAACCACATTGGTAAAAGTGAGACTATTCAAACACTAATCTACCAAAGAGCTTCAATTGTAGTGTTAATGCCTTACCTTTGGTTTTGGGTGTGGGAAGGTTAGCAATTGTCGAGGAATTTGAGCAAGATAAGAGGATTTAGGCAGTGAAGTGCTAGAATCTATGCTCAAAGAAGACTCATGTAAAGTTGGATTTGTTTTAGGAACACAAGTTGATGGCGAAAGTGTGTAACAAGGAGAAGTTGGGACAACTGGTGATTCAATACATGTTTTGGGAAGGTCAACACAAGGAGATTTGTAGGTACTATCACAACCACCTATCCTATCTTGAAGAGGTTGTGTTGATTTCCTTTGCACCCACCACTGATATGAAAAACCAAGAGTGGCTTTTGGAATCTTATTGATACACTCTTCTGGCTCTAGCAACCCATGGCATTTGGGAAGCCAAAGTGCTGTTGCACCCTCATAATAGCCTTGTACTTTAAGAACATGCTTTGGGACCCAATGAGTAATAGTCTGAGGCTTAGACTTGAAAAAGATATTCTTTTTAGGAGGTTTAGCAACTAGGCTAGATGGTACAACTTTGTACGCATCTTTGAGTAGCCAAATTGACAATTCCTTCTTGCCTGGCCTTCTTTGAGCAGTGACTAGAGTAGTTGGAACATGCCAGCCATGGCCCTCACTTGAGGACTCATTGATTATCCACATCATTTGTCTTGGATCTTGAAGAGCAGATGTTGAAAGTGGGTTGTGTAAGGTAGAACTACCACCCTTTTGACATGATAAAACTCATGGAGCAACAGATCCCAAGATGCAATCAGAATCAATTTGCAATTTGTATTGTCTATTCTTCCAATCTAATGAACAATTGGTAGCACTTAACCATGATCGACCAAGAACAACCTCTACCACTGCCTTGGCCTTACTAGCCACATAAAAGGGAACTGACATCTGGTGACCGTGAATGGACATCATAATGACACATTTTCCCTCTATAGGGTTATCTTCACCTGAGAATCTTCATAAGTCAATAGGAATGTGCACAAGTGTTGGTTATCCCAAGGCTACCCATTTGTCAAATGAGAGAACATTATAATCTGCACCAGAGTCAATTAAGGCAGAGACAAGTAGGTAGTCTCATGAAGATGAAGACACACATGAATATTGAAAGGATCGACATATTGTTCATCAGCCAACTGTAAGGTCAACATAGAGGCCTTGCGATGCTCCTTGGCTTTAGCAACTCTAGCTTTAGCTTCTTCTTGAGCTTGGCGTTTAAGTAGGTCATGTGCTTCTTTCCGTGTGTGGGCAGCATGCATTTGTTGAAGCATGGCTTCAGTTAATGGTTCATTGTATTTCTTGAGACGACTTCCATTAATGAAGTTAGGCATTTGCTCACCTTCTAGTGTCTCTAAACGCACTGCACCACTTGGAGTAAGCTCATTAATCACAAAAGGTCCTAGGCCACGTTTCTTGAGCTTTCTCTTATGCTTCTTAAGTGTGTACAAGAGCACAAGGTCCCCTTTTTGAATCGGCCAATTGTTACATTTCGATCATACCATTGCTTTTGTCTCCTCTTCTCGGCATACATTCCCATTACCGCCAATAAGTGGGTCTCATTAAGATTTTCCAATTCATCAATGCGTTGAGAAAGCTCATGACGAGTCTAGTCCAATTGTTTAGCACACGTAGAGTAGGTACAAGAAATTCAATGGGAAGAATTGCATCTAGCCCAAAAGCAAGCTCAAATGGGTTGTGCCCACAGATGTTTTATAGGCTGTTCTATATGCCCAAAGAACTGAGTGCAACTTTTTCTCCCAATCAGTCCTATGTCCCTCAACAATCTTTGTGAGTGCTGTGCAGAGAATCTTGTTAGTACTCTCAGCTTGACCATTGGTCTGGGGATGATAGGGTGCAGAACGCTTGTGAATTACCATAAATTCTTGAAGTAAAATCTCTATGATCTCATTCACAAAGTGCACACCTTGATCACTAACGATTTCAATAGGTAAGCCATAGCGTGTAAACACGTACTCATACAAGAACTTGGCTGTGGTTCTGGCATCATTTTTGATTGTAGCCTTTGCCTCTACCCATTTGGTCAAATAGTCAGTTGCGACTATAATATATTCGGCATGCGTGTGACGAGCTGGAGGTTTAATGGGACCGACAAAATCAATACCCCATTTGGCAAATGCACGTGTGCGTAACATAGGCTGCAATGGCATATTGTCCTTTGTGATGGGAGGTTTGGTCCTTTGACAATCGTCACAATGTTTTACATATTCTTCGGCATCCATTTGTAAGGTTGGCCACCAAAGCCCAGACCACCTAATCAACTTAGCTGTGGTATTTCCCGAAAAGTGTCCACCCCCCCAACACTTGCATGTGCATGAGTCAAGATTTTCAAGTAGTCAGCTTCACATACACATATGCGCAAGTTGCCATCCTTGCCCCTCTTGTAGAGTTTGCCCTCTATCAGCATATAGTTGGCTGCTTCAACTTCAATAGCATGCTTTCGATATTTAGGAATTGTTCGATCAGTATGACCATGCTGAAGATAGTCCACAATATACTTGCTCCAACTTGGTGTAGTTGAAATTTGGAATAATGTGACATTATGAATTGGTTGTTGAATTTGACATGAAGCACAGTTACGAATAAATTTTTCAGCATCCGCATGCATGGTAGGCCACCATTGCCCATCCTGAGTTATATGTCGCACACAAGTAGTAGTTGATGCATGGATTCCACCAATACACTCATGTGCCCATGCCAAGATCTCCTCATATTGGTCAGGGTTAGGTATAAGCCGCAACACTCCATCATTACCCTGACGATATAATCTCCCTAAGATTAACTTGAATGGTTGCCATAGGTCCACATTAGGACCCGCTAGTTGTATCTGCCCACTTGTCAAAATTTCTAACATGGGTTTAGACCATTTAGGAGCTGTCTCTACAAGGAAAAGTGTTGAATCTAACATATCATCATCCACACCCACAGGAGCTTCTCCAGAGGTGATTCGAGACAAATGATCTGCCCTAAGATGAGTTGTTCCTTTTCGGACTACCACTTCGAAATCAAACTTAAGAAGGATGACAAACCACCTCACAATCCTTCCAGTTGCACAAAGCTTATTCACCAAATATAGCAGTGCTTGATGGTCCACAAAAAATATAAATTTGTTTGCCAAAAGGTAATGGCGAAACTTTTTCACTGCATATATCATGGACAAACCTTCTCTTTCTGTTGTGGTATAATTCTTCTCAGCATTGTTCAACTGTCGACTAGCATATGAGATTGGGAAATCCTTATTATGTTCTCCCGATTGAGCCAAAATACATCCAATTGCAAAGTTTGAAGCATCAATATGGACATGAAAGATTTGGTTCCAATCTGGTGCCCATAAGATGGGTGCAGACACTAATGCTTGCTTCAACTTTTCATAGGATTTCTCACACTTGTCAGTACAATTAAACTTTACAAGAAGAGCATATTATGGTCTGGCTAGGACAGCGTACATGTAGATGAATCGACGATAATAGCCACAATGTCCCATTAATATTTGTACCCCTTTAGGGTTGATTGGCCGAGGTAATGAGACAATAACATCAATTTTATCCATATTTGTTGAAATACCATTTCGAGAAACAATATGGCCCAAAATCTTCCCTTGTCTTACCATGAATTTGCACTTGTTAGGATTCAAGCATATACGATAAACTTGACACTTTTGAAACACAAGTGTGAGGTGTTCTATATGATCATAACGCTCTTGTGAGTGAACACATAAATCATCCATGAAGATCTCAAGAAATAGCCTAAGGTACTCCTTGAATACATGACTCATTAAACGCCACTGAAAGGTTGCACGTGCATTTGTTAGACCAAATGGCATAACACGATAGGCAAAGATGTCATCTTCAGTTGCAAAGGTTGTCTTGTGTTGATCCTTTGGATCAACGGACACTTGATTGTAACCGGAGAATCCATCCAAGAAACTATATGCCTTTTTCCCTGCAACACGTTCCAAAACATGATCCGTGATTGGAAGTGGGTAATGATCACGTACAGTAGCTGCATTTACCTTCTTGAGGTTTACACATACTCGAAGTTTTCCATTTTTCTTGGGCACCACTACAATAGGGGAGACCCATTCAGTGTGTTCAATCTCATAGATAAATTTTACCTCTAAGAGCTTGTCTATTTCTTCTTTATCTTTTGTGCAAAATTCTCATTGTAAGTATAAGGACGTTGCTTGGAAGGCTTTGTATCCTCTCGCAATGGAATTGTATGCTGACATATGCTTGGATCAACTCCTTTGAGGTCTTTATAACTCCAAGCAAAAACATGGCGATACTCCTTTATTGTTTGAATTAATAACTTCTCCTCATCTAAGGACAAGTCTGTGTGGCAATCCACACATAGCGAGGCTCTTTTCCTGGCTCAGCGATATCAATTTTTTTTGCATCTTCTGGACCATCATATGAAACCCCTGGCATGCTTGGCTTTTGTCGCATGGGTTGTTGAAGAACAATCTTCCGATCTTGAAGAGTGTACTGTGTGAAGTTGGGGGGAACATTGAGACCTTGTTCTTGTCCACTTGAGTCATCACTAATTGAAGACCATGCGGTTTTGAGCTCTCTTTTGCAATCTTACATCAGAGTTTTTTGTTGAACCGTTATCTTTGCACTTCCGACACTCTCTTTTGAATTGGTTTGAGACTTGAGTTTCTGTTTTGGTCTCTTTGTTTTTTTTTGCAATTTTTGCTAACAGTTTTTAGCTCTTCTCCTGGTTGGAGTCCATCTGATCATTTTACTTGGTCTTTAATACTATCTGGTTGAAGAGGAAGAGGATGATCTCCCTGATAATGTAGAAGATGAAGACGACATCCGGATATATGTGGATCTTGATGATGATTTGGCACATACCAGAGGATGTGCATGTTTAGAGGGGGTGGATGTCGTGCCATGGCACGTCTATGGTGTGAAACCATGCATAAGAGGCTATTAAATGTAAATCCAGATGCATGGGATTAAGTGCCATGACTTGAGTCATTATATGATGCCTAAGTACATATGTTCATATTGTAAATGAGGTTCAATAAGACGACCTGAGGCTGAGCCAGGTCTCGAAGCCTCTGTACATAAGTATAGTGTGAATCATGGAGTTTTTATGCTTATGGTAGACCTTGTAGTAGGGAACACCCCTCTCAACATGTATGGGAAATGTGAGAGCATGTATGATGCAAGGATTGGTTTTGAAAGAATGCCTTTTCAAGACATCGTGTCTTGGAATGCCATGAATTCAGTTCTTACTCGGAATGAGCAGAACAAGGAGGCTCTGGGTTTGTATGATGAGATGCACTGTTGGAGGCGGGAGCTTCTTCTCTGGCCTGGACGTGCTGTTGGTGATTTGATTGCACAAACTCCTTCAAGGGCTCCATTGATACCTATTTTCCCCCCTTGTTGGGATTCAGTAGTGCTAAATATTCATGTTCGAGGAAAGCAGTTGTTTCTGAAGGAGGTTCTTCATTTTCATCTTACACCACTTGTCCATCGTCATTGTCATTAGATCTTAAAAGTTTGTCACAAGGTTTTAAAGCTTTGGCCACCATAGGCTCGTTACCTGAGGTATTAGAGCAGCTTGAATATCCGTCAATTAAGAGAGATGTCTCAATGGTCGTCGACAATTACCATGGCATGCTTTTTGCTGATCCCTACCGCCGCTGGTTGGAAGATGCAGATGCTGATGATGGAAGGAGTTTGTTGAAACATAGAGAATATTAACAAAGTCCGTGCTGAGCACGTGTAATCTAAGGGAAAAGCTGAGTGAGTGAGTGGCCGATAAAGCTTGGGAACCAGATTCACTCTCATGGGTTAAGCTCTCTTCAATCGCGTGGACCCATGATGATAAAGGATTTTTCTACAGCCGCTATCGTGAACCAAATTTGGACGGGTCTGTAGATGCGGGAACGGAAACCGATATTAACCTCAATCATCAGCTGTATTATCATGTCATGGGCACTGATCAAGCTGAAGACATTCTATGCTGGAAGGACTCTACGAATCGTAAGTGGATCTTTGAATCGGCAGTTACCAAGGATGGCAAGTACTTGGTGATGTGCATCACGGAGGGATGTGATCCCATGAACAGGTTGTACTACTGTGATTTTTCATCTCTTGTCACAAACCAACCCACAAAGAAGTGGTGCCAGGTCTGTGCTTGGAATTATACCCACACCACACAGGAATGTACTCGCATTGCAAGAATGAGACAAGAACGTTGTCGTGCCATGGCACGTCTATGGTGTGAAACCATGCATAAGAGGCTATTAAATGTAAATCCAGATGCATGGGATTAAGTGCCATGACTTGAGTCATTATATGATGCCTAAGTACATATGTTCATATTGTAAATGAGGTTCAATAAGACGACCTGAGGCTGAGCCAGGTCTCGAAGCCTCTGTACATAAGTATAGTGTGAATCATGGAGTTTTTATGCTTATGGTAGACCTTGTAGTAGGGAACACCCCTCTCAACATGTATGGGAAATGTGAGAGCATGTATGATGCAAGGATTGGTTTTGAAAGAATGCCTTTTCAAGACATCGTGTCTTGGAATGCCATGAATTCAGTTCTTACTCGGAATGAGCAGAACAAGGAGGCTCTGGGTTTGTATGATGAGATGCACTGTTGGAGGCGGGAGCTTCTTCTCTAGCTTGGACGTGCTGTTGGTGATTTGATTGCATGAACTCCTTCAAGGGCTCCATTGATACCTGTTTTCCCCCCCTGTTGGGATTCAATAGTGCTAAATATTCATGTTCGAGGAAAGCAGTTGTTTCTGAAGGAGGTTCTTCATTTTCATCTTACACCACTTGTCCATCGTCATTGTCATTAGATCTTAAACGTTTGTCACAAGGTTTTAAAGCTTTGGCCACCATGGGCTCGTTACCTGAGGTATTAGAGCAGCTTGAATATCCGTCAATTAAGAGAGATGTCTCAGTGGTCGACAATTACCATGGCATGCTTGTTGCTGATCCCTACCGCTGGTTGGAAGATGCAGATGCTGATGATGGAAGGAGTTTGTTGAAACACAGAGAATATTGACGAAGGCCGTGCTGAGCACGTGTAATCTAAGGGAAAAGCTGAGTGAGTGAGTGGCCGATAAAGCTTGGGAACCAGATTCACTCTCATGGGTTAAGTTCTCTTCAATCGCGTGGACCCATGATGATAAAGGATTTTTCTACAGCCGCTATCCTGCACCAAATTTGGATGGGTCTGTAGATGCGAGAACGGAAACCGATATCAACCTCAATCATCAGCTGTATTATCATGTCATGGGCACTGATCAAGCTGAAGACATTCTATGCTGGAAGGACTCTACGAATCCTAAGTGGATCTTTGAATCGGCAGTTACCGAGGATGGCAAGTACTTGGTGATGTGCATCACGGAGGGATGTGATCCCGTGAACAGGTTGTACTACTATGATTTTTCATCTCTTGCAAATGGGCTACTTGGCTTCAAAGGTGGCGGCTTGCGTGGCATGCGAAGGATTTTTTTTTTTTTAAGGAATATCCGAGTATTAAGCTGGAAAAAAGGAAGCGCAGCGTATTTTTAATTTGGGAAACCCGATTTTTTGGCTGCAAAAGTGAAGGGAGCCCGATTCTCTTGCGGGAAAGAAATGGAAAAAAAAAGGGGAAACGCAGATACAAAAGGGGGAGATAGGCAAAAAACAAAAAAGAGTGAACCAGAGCAGAATTCGACCAGAGAATCAAAAATTTTGAGCTTTGCTACTGTTTAGGGCATCCTAGGGTTTGAATTGAAGAAGAAATAAAGCGCTATCGAATGATATAATCTTTAAAAATCTCACAATATACAAGGGAAGTGATGTCAAAAACAATATGAATGCTGATTTTGGCGCATATACTATAGTGAAGCAGGAGAAAAGCGATATGCATAAATTCGCTTCTTTTTTTTCTGAGATAAGTAATATTTTGGCTGTTTTGTTACTTACGATTTCAAATAAAAATCGTATAGCCCTTGGATAAATACACTACCCCTTTAAGGCCTTTGGGTAAGGCTTTGGGTAAGTTTTTTTTTGTTGTTTTGGAGAGTCTTGGAATAAGAAAGCATCAAAATACAAAGAGATTCCTGGGATTTGGATTTTATTTTCTACTCGGTTGGATTTTGGATTGCTAGACATGGAGTTTTCTAAAATCACATGAATATGTTGTACATATGCCATATGTCATCTTTTGCTTTGTGAGTTGTTGGAATCTGAAAGCAGGTTTTCACGAGATCAAGAGACACCTTGAAATGATGGAATTGGCAATATATGATATATGTGATGTGAATGGTCACATGTATATGGAAATATTTTGTAGATTGTATTATGCCTACATGTGATATGTTTGAAGCATTTGGAAAAAGAATCAGGAGATCTATGCTTGGAACTGGTCATGCTCTTGACACACAATTTATGTGCAATCATCAAGCTAAATTTGGGGATGTAATGAAGTGAATTGACACATGTACATGTCATCAACAAAAATGGAGATGTCTTATGCTCCTTGAAGAGTTATGTGTTTTTGTTTCCTTGCTGGGATTTTGGAAGCTACTCTCACAGCCAGAAGTCTCGCACTTGCCCAGTGATACCGTCCACGTCACGACAACGTGAGCAGCAAAGGGGTGCAGTGGCTCCACAAATGCATCAACAGTACACTAATTTTGAACGTAAGCCACCGATGGCACAAGAGTAAGCACGACCTGTACTTGGAGCTCAACCTCCTCCTGCTCCTGGGACTGCTCCTGTGAGGTTTGTTGACCTACGACAATTCAAATATGTGTAGAGACTTGGTAAACCCAAGCTATGTGGAGGAGGAATATGTTGAAAATACAAGTGAATAGGGTGTGTGTGGGAACAAGCCCTTGGTTAGAGGTTGTAAAAGAGGATGTGTAAATGTGAAAGAACCTGTGAAAAGGTGAGAATAATCTACTGGGAGAGAATAAAGGGTAGCATGAGAAGATTTAGGAAGTGTGGAGATATTCTAGGAAGTGTGGAGATATTCTGGGAAGTGTGGAGTTATTCTGGGAAAAGTGAAGAGGTGGAGAGAATCAGGAAAAAGAGGTGGAGTGAATCATGGATAAATCAATGGGATTTGATGCTTGATGTAAACTCTATAAATTGAGGCATAGCCTTAATGAGAATTTGCTGGTTTTTGAGTATCCATGCCTACATTAATCTATTTGTTAATTACCCACTAATTACATCTTAATTATTTGCTAATCACTTTGTTAATGATGTTAATTCTAGTGTTTGATCCACCATAGCTCATCATAATGCTCAAATTTCAACATGGTATCAGAGCCATGCCTACATTAATCTATTTGTTAATTACTCACTAATTACATCTTAATTTTTTGCTAATCACTTTGTTAATGATGTTGATTCTAGTGTTTGATCCACCATAGCTTATCACAATGCTCAAATTTTAACATGGTATCAGAGCCATGCCTAGAATCCATCAGGTTTATGAGTCTATTAGTTAATTAATCAAGATTAGTAGATAATTAGAAAATAATCCAAATTTTAGTTATTTTTCCCTTCACCCCTTGAGGATCTCATTCACCTTGCACACATAAAATTAGGGCAAGCCCTTCTAACACAAGCTAGCCAACTCACTTGGCTTCAAGCCCATCAAAACGGCGCAGCAAACCGCCAAGCAACGAAGGAGGAATCACGTTTTTTGCTGGTGCTAATTTTCTGAGAATTTTCTACCATTGCTGCTTCATCAAGTCAAATCTCTCTAATTCCTCTTAGCCCAAGGTGTATTCAAGCACGCTCTACAAGTTGGTGAAGACAAAATTCAATTTCATCAAGTGTACAGTGAGATCCAAGCTCTTCATCAAATCTACAGGTGACTTTGGTAAAACAGAGATTAAGCTTTCAATATTTGGTCAAATCTTGTGTTTCATGGCTTAATCCTCTACTAGACTCATTTCTATTGATGCCTTTGAAAGCATTTGAGCTCATTTGAAGTCTAAGACACCAGATCTGGACTCCCTGCATACTCTGTTTTTTGCACACAAAATAGAGCATTAATTTGCTAATCAGTGATTAATCAATCCTATTCACTGTATTTTGGTGTAATTGAGGGTTCAAATTAACCATTAGGTATTTGATACAGATCCCTATAACTTCAAATTTCAATTCAGAGTTGGTTTGATACTCCAACCATCCCGTACAAATTGGTTACCCTTGATTTAATGTAATTTCTGGGAAAATTGTGCTGATAAATTTGTGAAAATCATCATTTTGCATTTAACCCTTGGTTAATGCCTATAAATCTCACTCAAAATCAAGATTATTCACAGCCAGAGTTGCATTTTGGAATGTGCAGGAGAATGGATGCTATACGCATTATGTATTGGGCACATTGCATCAGTGTAAATATGGGATCAGACACTGCCCTTGTCCAGAATAAGGCAAGAGGTAAGACCTCCCGCATAAATTTGGGTTTGCATTGCATAATGACACAAGATAAACATTAAAAACCCAAAAGAACTGTCAACAAAACATTGAAACATGTTGCTCACATGGAGCAAAAAGACCTAACGGACAAGCTCATGGCCCCAGCCATGAAAGAAGAAGAATATCTCTTTCCAAGAGGAAGAACCACACCAAGAAGATCTAAAGGAAGACATGGACACGAGAAGAGAAGCTGCCCCAAGAAGACTGAAATAAGCGACGGAGAAGCTGCCAGGACAAGAAGACTGAAGAAAAGAGAAGATGTGAGGCTCCAAAGAGTGAGGAGCCATGTGAAAATCTCTGAGAGAGAGAGAGAGAGACCCCACAACCCAATGTAACCTGCCCCCAACAAAGTAAAACCACCTCTGAGCCACCGATGATGTAGGCCACATGGTAGATGTATGTGTGAGCACTTTAGTCAAGGTCGCGGGCACTTATAGTAGCCTTGGACACATAGAGAGAGAGTGTGTCAAGGACTATGGAGTTTAGGGACTTGAGGCACTGGTCGCGGACTGTCAAGTAAGAAAGAAACTTGATACAGGGTCCAGGTGTGCTAAGATAACTTGAGGGGAACTGTAGACACTAGTCACGGACTATCAAGTAAGGGGAGGCAAACTTGGTATAGGGTCTAGGTGTACTAGGAGTATTCACTTGAGGGGAGGTGTTGAAATATACAAGTGAATAGGGTGTGTGCGGGAACAAGCCCTTGCTTAGAGGCTATAAAAGAGGATGTGTAAATGTGAAAGAACCTGTGAAAAGGTGAGAAGAATCTACTGGGAGAGAATAAAGGGTAGCATGAGAAGATTTAGGAAGTGTGGAGATATAAGTGTGGAGTTATTCTGGGAGATATTCTGGGAAAAGTGAAGAGGTGGAGAGAATCAGGAAAAAGAGGTGGAGTGAATCATGGAGAAATCAATGGGATTTGATGCTTGATGTAAACTCTATAAATTGAGGCATAGCCCTAATGCGAATTTGTTGGTTTTTTAGTATCCATGCCTACATTAATCTATTTGTTAATTACGTCTTAATTATTTGGGAATCACTTTGTTAATGATGTTGATTCTAGTGTTTGATCCACCATAGCTCATCACAATGCTCAAATTTCAACAGAATATGCATCATATTCATACAAGGAAAATCTCTTTGAAAGTCCCGCATATCCAAGCCAAGCACTGGAACCTCAACCGGGGGAACAAAATTCTTTGATGTTGCTAGGTGGCTACCAACCTAGGACTCCAGGCCCCTCAGGTCAATGGCAGTAAAGGAAAGTAGAAGCCAAACTAATTGGCCCCTATTTTGAGTACGGAGAACCCCATTGGGCTCGTGATTGTCCACATCGCCCAAGGCAAGCAGCTCGATCCAATACAACAGTACCACAGTTTCCACCAATTGAAAGATATTGTCTAGGGTGTTGTGTAGAACACTTTCCAAAGGATTGTTTGCTGAAACCACATGAGGAAGGCACCTCTCAACCAAAGGTCTCACTCAACTTTGTAGAGGCAGTTCCATCGCCACCTTCATCAGAGAATGAAGATGTCATGCCACTTAGAGTCATGACTAGATCACAGACACGAAATGCCAAAATGCATACTGATTAGACACCTCGAACTAGGGATGCAAAGGTAAATCTAGTGGACAAGACCCTACATTCCAATAGAAAAAGGACCACTAGGAGGAAAAAGAACCGCACTCAAGAAGTCTCTAAACAAAACATGAAGGATCAAGCTTTTACATCCCAAGAAGTGCATGAGGATCATCAACCTCAACCTGGACCTAGTGCTAAACAAGATGAGGCTATTACAACCGAGGATAGTTCAGGGGGTTCTATTTTTGTGGATAAGGTGAACGAGACTCTAGATGCCATCATTGATGCTCATAGAAGTCGCATTGCAGCTTTATCTGAGCTACCCAAGAAGCTTCAAGAATACCCAAACCCTCGTGAGGAGAAGATCAATCTAGCTGTACATCAGCAACTCATTAGGGAAGCTCAATCAATACTTGAGGGCCCACCTCCCTGGGGGCCCAACCTCTCTTAAGCCAACATTAGAAACCATACCAAAAGTGTCATCAAGTTGGGAAATGAAAAGTGACCTTGTTTACAGGTTGCATGTCTTGAATGAAGCGCAATGTTCCATTTTTCTTTGGCACAGTAAACCATCTGTTGGAATATGGAGCACATGATGGTTCCAAAATTCCCATCCTGATCTTTTCTTTTAGTAATTCCATCAGCTTTGGCAAGAGAGCCTTTGGTACTGGAATCGGCCGTAGGTTCCAGGGCACATCTGGAATAGTGAAGATCACCATTGGCGCTGTTACACTTGGATCAACATAGCCTATCTCATGCGGCTGAAAAGCAAAGGCTTTCCCATGTTTTACAAGCATTCCCTTTCAACTGGCAACAGAAAATCCTTTTCACCAATCTTCAGCTCTTTTAGGGTTTCTTGTGTAAATTTATGCCCAATTTTCTTTGGATCTCTGAGATTTGGTTGCATAGAGGCTTCATCTATCTTCTCCTTGCTTTCTGGTGGCAAGGGCAAGGCAACTGGTTTCACCTTCTTTGCAACCGTTTTATACTTTGTATCAACATGAGCATCCATCTCACAATTCATGTTTTTACATTCCATCCCCTCAAATTCCCGGATTATATCATACATCCCCATAGATGACACCTCTATCATCTCATTTCCACCCTGTAAGCATGCTCTTTCCATAGCAAAAAGCACACCCATAGTATCCATAAATGACACCTCATCAAGCACCCCTGAAATAAACTCATTCTTCTCCAAAAGACCACACTGCTCAAGACTTTTTTGTTCATTTTGTACATGTCGACGCATGCCACGCTTCAAATCCTTGCTTTTTACAAAGACCAGTGACCCATAGCTGGAAAATCCCTGAAAATTTACTGAAAAGTTATTTACATTGATTGAGTCCTGCGAGAACTCATTTTCCCTTGTACCATTGGAATCCCACTTTACAATGGCACCTGGCCAAAATCCCGCATCTCCCTATAGTTCATGAATTCTCTGTTAATCTTTGGGAGTGACTGTGCTCGAAGAGACTCACGGTTCCTTTCATGGTTAATGCAAACTGTCAAGAACTGAACAGCTTTCTTGCCATCTTTACTCCTTATTCTTGCATATGCCGAGCCATCATCCAAAACTTTTGTTTCCATCCTCACAGCTGTAATGTAGGGTTGCCCAAGGATGAGGGGATACGATGACATTTCCTGAACAAAGAAGTTCTGATCATCTTTCACATCCTCTATAGTTACCCTTACATTTGGACAGGCTGCATAGAGCTATCCAGATGAGTTATTAGCTGCTTTAATCATCCACCCATGATCTACATCCATTGGCCACTTACATTTGTTGTAGAGATTTTTAGCCATAAGATTTATTTCAGACCCATGGTCGATTAGAGTGACATACGGCTCTTCCAAGTCACCTATCTCGACAAGGGTTTCAGTGGTGGCCCTTGCCCAATGGCTCCTAGATTAATGACTCTTTGTAAGTAAGAACTTCTTTTTCATCATCCTCATCTACAAAGCGCACTTGTCGTGCCCCTTCAGCAGAGAGATTACATTCCACCACATTCTCTCTCTCTTCCTTTTGCTGTACCTATACTCCATGAGTCTTAGAGGTGCTTGTCTCCCCTTGTGATGGAATAGATTCAATTATGGATTGCCTTTTCCTTCGTATAATATCAATTATCTCATCATGGAATTCTTTCTTTGCAATCCCCAAGACTTCCCCTAGTGTAAATTCCACCCTACTATTTAGAATCCTCTCTTCAAGCACCTTTTTGAGGTCTGTTGCGGCTTCAATATCAGATTGAAGCTTGTAGAGTGGACTTTTCCCTTTACCCTTCTCCTTCTCATGCTTCATTTTTGCTGGCGCTTCTTCCATTGATACTTCCTGTGGAGGTCTGCTATGCGGTGGAGGCATATGTGATGGCTCAGGATCCTTCTTTTCACTACCACGAGTGACCCTTTTTGATGGCCCTCCTTCCTCATTTTCCCTCTTACGCTTTTCCTCTACCTGTGCCTCATTATTCTGGCATTTTGCAATGTAGGCATGAATAGATAAAGAATCCACAGGCTCTTCCCAGCCAGTCTCAAGACGTATACAGTCACCTGCCTCATGCAAAGCCTGCTTAGACACCTTCTTTGATGCAATTGTTGAAAGAACGGTAGAAGGGGAGGAGACACACACACAGGAACAAACCCTAATGTATATTGCAAACCCTAACCATAGAGGGAAGCCATGTACACTCTCACACAAAGCATAATGCACTAATCCATCATCCACACAACACACAATGAGTTGTGTCCACACTCTACTAACCCTAGCTAATGTCCACACACTATGACCAGCTCGACACGCGGTCATTTATGTCTCACACATGTTCCTACCTAATCTGCCAGCACATAGCATAGCTGGCTCACACTGACATCGAGCTTGAATCTCAACAGCCCCTCTCAAGCTCATGATGTACTGCCGATGAAGATGTAGATGAGCTTGGGATATCAAGACTCTCAACACTCCCCCTCAAGCTCATCTTATGTACTCCCAACATAGTCCGAAAGTACTCAAACTTCTCCCTGCTAAGTGGCTTCGTAAAGATGTCTGCCACCTGCTCATCAGTCTTCACATAGTGAAGATCAACTGTACCATCCAGCACCTTCTCTTTGACAAAGTGATAATGGACCTCTATGTGTTTGGTCCTCGCATGAAACACTGGATTCTTTGACAACTGTATACTGCTCATGTTGTCACAATGAATGACAACTTTGCCATCAAGAGGCTCACATAAATCTGTCAAGAGTCTCTTTAACCATATAACCTCACAAGTAGCAATGGCTACACCCCTGTACTCAGCCTCTGTACTGGATAAAGCAACTGTAGGTTGCTTCTTGCTACTCCAACTCACCACAGCACTTCCAAGTGTAAAAGCATATCCACTAGTAGACCTCCTGTCATATGCGCTACCTGCCCAATCAGCATCTGTGTAGCCATGTATGTCCAAGCTTTTACCACTCTCATAAAATAGACCATAATGTGCTGTGGTCTTCACATATCTCATGATGCGTCTCACTGCATCCAAATGTGGTTTCCTGGGGCTGTGCATAAACTGACTGACTAGCCCCACAGCATAACTCAAGTCCAGGCGTGTGATAGTCATGTATATGAGACTACCAACCATCTTCCTGTACATAGAAGGATCATCCAATTCCTCGCCATAATCAGCCCGCAACTTCACATTTTGCTCCAATGGTGTACTCATAGGCTTACACCCTGTCATGCCATACTTTGCCAACATATCCAATGCATATTGGCGCTGTACTAACCAAGTACCTGCATGATCTTTCACCACTTCAATTCCAAGGAAGTATCTCAACTCACCAAGATCTTTCATGTCAAATTGCCCACTCAAAGCTTTCTTGACATGCATCACATCTGCACCATGATCACCTGTGATAATCAAATCATCCACATAGATGACTAGTAAAACAATCCCATGCTCTGTCTTCTTCACGTAGAGTGAAGAATCTGCTGTAGAAATCTGAAAACCAAGTGAGATAAGATATCTGCTCATCTTATCACTCCAAGCATGTGGTGCTTGCTTCAAACCATATAATGCCTTTTTCCACCTGCATACGTGAGTGGGATATCTAGGGTGTACATACCCTTCTGGCTGTGCCATGTACACTTCCTCTTGTAGATCTCCATTCAAAAATGCATTTTTGACATCCATCTGATGCATTTCCCAGCCATTAGCTGCTGCAGCCATAGCAATGACTGCTCTCACTGTGCCCATCTTAGCCACTGGACTAAACGTCTCATCATAATCCAATCCTTGGGTCTATGCATAACCCTTTGCTACCAATCTTGCTTTATGTCTTTCAATAGAACCATCAGATTTGCACTTCACTTTGTAAACCCATTTACATCCAATAACATTCTTGTCCTTTGGTAATGCAACCAAGTCCCATGTATCATTATGGACCAATGCGTCCATCTCAACATCCATTGCTTTCTCCCATACATGCTCTCCAATAGCCTCTGTGTAGCATGTAGGTTCCACATGCTTCACCATAGATGTCATATATGCATAGTGCATAGCAAAATCTCTATATGTCAATCTGTCAACAGGATATTTGACTCTCTGGGATCTCCGCAATGCATGCAGGTCACTCTGTACACCTGTAACTCTAGCATGTGGTGGCACATATCTATCCTGTCTAGCACCAGGTGTGCGTAAAACAGGTATGCCAAGCTCCTCATCCAAACTCTCTGAACTAGATGACTCATAACCTGTGATTCCAATTCCTTCGACTTTCTTTTTGCCTTTATCCATAGCACTACTCCCAGTGCTCACACTCTCATGCCTCAAACGTCCTGACCATGGACGTACACAGCTACTCTCAGCTTCTGCTGGCCCAGACATAGTAGTAGAACTAGAACTTGCTTGTGGTGGCAAGTTCACATGTACATCAGCCTCAACAAGTGACTCAATGACACCTTCATCTTTTGCTTTGTACCAACTAGCAAGCTGATCAAACACAACATCTCGTGAGATGACCACTTGTCTAGTTTGTGGGTTATAACATTTGTATGCCTTTCGATCCTGTGCATATCCAAAAAATACACATTTCTCTGTCTTAGGATCCAACTTCCTTCTTCTTTCGTCAGGCACATGTACATAAGCTATGCATCCAATCACTGAGTTTGATTTCTCAACCAACAAGAGTGAAACCAACTCATCGAAGTCGGGTAAACCTTTACTCCTCACTGAGATAGACGTATCAAAAGATTTGTATTCCTTGCCAAGACCACGCAAGGTAATATCCACCAAATCATCATCAGGCATGGGGGCATTTATTGTGGCCAATGCATCTGCAAACTTCTTGATTTCTTGCACATAATCATGTATGCTCCTTTTATTCCTTTTCACATTGTGTATCTGCTGTCGCAACTGAGACTTGCGAGCACTCGTATCTGTATCAAACATCTTGACCAAAGTATCCCATGCATCTTTGGGATTCTCAGCATCCTGAATGTGTATGAGCATAGCATCAGAAATACTTATAGACAAATAATGCAGCACTTTGAATGCTCTCTCTGACCATTGCTTATGAGCAATAAGCTGCTGCTGTGTAGGTTGCCGAGGTAGCTCAGGCTCTGGCTCAGCACCTGTAATGAGATTCCAAAATCCTTTTCCTTTCAAGAAACTCTTTATCCTGTACTTCCATGCCTGGAAGTTCTTCCTATCCAGCTTTTCACCAACAATCTATACTGGATTATCCGACATGTTGCTCAATGCATACACCTTCCGCACACTTCAAATCTGTAAATGAGCCTTCCTCAGCTCAACCACACTCCAATGAATGTTCCAGATACTCCAAGCTAGCCAACAAACTCCAAATTTGATGTAGAAAATCAACCTATAATCATCCAGATGAACTGACTCACGCAGTCTAGAATACCCTGAATTGACACGCCTTCCAAGGTTCCAAATCACAATGTAATGGTGCAATCAAGTATGGGCAACTTGCATTGACACCTAATCAACCTCAATGTTGAGTATCAACACCATCTGACATGTGTACATATCAATTTTTTAAAACCCCTTTCTCTGTTTTTGGAAAAACCAGAAAAACCAGTAGAAAATTTTCTCTAATTCCTTCAATATTTGTCCAAATTGAGCAACCAGGCATTCATTAGCTTAGCAATAGTTTCCATCATGTAAGAGGAATTTGTCCAATTGTAAAACACCAAAGATTAATTGCTCAATTAAAAATGCTCTGTTTCTCTACAACCAGTGGACAGCCTGTTTTAATAAGCTCATTCCCAGCTCAATTAAGCATCATTGACCAACCAAATCACATAGCCCTCTTCTCCATCAAATTGCTAAAGAAAACTTGAAATGTATCAAGCAACCGAGTAATAATCGACCTCCTCGTAGCCAAAAAGATCAAAATGTGCTCTGTTTCTCTGTTTGCAGTCTACGCCGCCTGCATTTAGGGGATTTGGGAAGGTTTGTGTTGTCAATTGATGATAGTAATAAGTCCCCAAGACACCTAGGTACATGTGCAATCCACCATTGGTTGAATTTTAGTCAAATTACACTCCAAATGCTTCAATTTTGGGCCTCTTCTTCTCTGTTTTGTGAGAGCTCAAAAAACCAGTAATTTCACTCAATCAAATGCATGTAAATTGCTCCAAATTTTGTTCAAGGCTTGCATATGGGTTGCCAATACATCCCTCTTTGTCAAATACATATGTCTTTTGCCAGAATCACATGTATTTCCACCATACATCAATGTTCCCAAGCTTAATGGAAAGCTTCAAAAACCAGAATTTTTCTTTGCTTTGATTTGCTCTATTTTGCTTTGCTTTTGCCTGTTGCACCTGCAATCCGCTCAAGGATGTTTAGAAGACCTTACCCGTTAGGCCAAGCTTTCAGATCTGATAAGATTCGGTGTGCTCCAAGCTTCACAGCTTCTTCTCCCTCTTCTCTTCACTCACTCATAAACCCTAATAAACAGCACAAGGCTCTGATACCATGTTGAAAGAACGGTAGAAGGGGAGGAGACACACACACAAGAGCAAACCCTAATGTATATTGCAAATCCTAACCATAGAGGGAAGCCATGTCCACTCTCACACAAAGCATAATGCACTAATCCATCATCCACACAACACACAATGAGTTGTGTCCACACTCTACTAACCCTAGCTAATGTCCACACACTATGACCAGCTGGACACACGGTCATTTATGTCTCACACATGTTCCTACCTAATCTGCTAGCACATAGCATAGCTGGCTCACACTGACATCGAGCTTGAATCTCAACAGCAATTAGTTCCATTGTTGATGGCCAAAAATCTTCATTCTCATAATCTTCATCATTCTCAGATTCCTGCTTTGATTGACCAAACTTTAACCCATAGGTTGCTGTCTCAACCATAGAGATGGCATGGCTAGCAGCCATATCCTCAATCAGCTTTTTCATCCCTCCTTTGCCAAAGTTTGTGCTTAATGGAAGACCAGTCTCTGTAAGGTGGATTTTCCCATCTTTGAAAAACACAAGTTGATTTCTAAGGGCTTCCTTATAGCTAACACAGTCTTTCTTTGCATGTTCTGGGTCATCACACCATATACATCTGAATGTAAACCCTTCTTTGCTTTGAGGCCTTTGCATAGAAACCTGCCCTAATGGTAGCCCTTTTTCTTCAATCCTAGACATCTTCAATTTTAGGTCTCGCATGCCCTTAATAAGCTCTTCCATCGGCCCTTCTACCTTTGGGATTGCAGCAGCTGGTTTTGGTAGATTCTCAGGGGTAACAGCAATTATAGGGGTTGCCAAGCTCATCACCATTTTATCCCTCCTTCGTTGCCGCTTTGCTAGCATGGTGACCGCATCCTCGACATCATTCCAATCATTCTTTAGCCCCTGCTCTGTATTCTTATCCTCAAGGAGGATTTCCAGTTTCTCTTGGAGATCTTTCCCACAGCTGCTTGTAAGAAGAGCTCTGTTTTTTCCCTGTCCAAAGTTGTGCGCTCTATCCTTAACAGCTGGGCATAGCGCTTCTCAAACTCTCTTAGCAACTCTGTGGCAGAAATTCCCATTTTGGGTTTTGTGACCCATTCCAAGAAAGTTCGCTTGGTCACCCGCTCAGAATCCTCCATGAAATAATCATCCTTCAAAGCAAGCTTGAACTCCTCCCAATTTCTGCCACCATGTGCTGCCTGTAATCCTCTTATGCGCTCTCTTATTTCAGGAACACATACCAGCTCAAAGCTTCGAACCATATCCTCCTCAGTCACCCTGTTTAGCTCCATTTCCTTTGTGTAATTGCGCAGGTACTTTGTGATGTCCTTACCATCAAACTGATCCACCTTTTTCACAATTGACTGCAGTGCTTTAGTCGTGGAAATTTGCCCCCTCTCAGCAGCTTGCTGCTGTTGCATATACATAGTAAACCTCTGAAACATTTGCATAACCTGAGGGTCAAAATGAAACCCCTGACCCTCAGGATTCTCAGCCATAGCTTCCCTGTGTATTTCACCACACTCTCACCCCAGCAGTTTCACGTCGGGTTCACCAAAAGCTGTCGTGACGTGGACGGTATCACTGGGCAAGTGCGAGACTTCTGGCTGTGAGAGTAGCTTCCAAAATCCCAGCAAGGAAACAAAAACACATAACTCTTCAAGGAGCATAAGACATCTCCATTTTTGTTGATGACATGTACATGTGTCAATTCACTTCATTACATCCCCAAATTCAGCTTGATGATTGCACATAAATTGTGTGTCAAGAGCATGACCAGTTCCAAGCATAGATCTCCTGATTCTTTTTCCAAATGCTTCAAACATATCACATGTAGGCATAATACAATCTACAAAATATTTCCATATACATGTGACCATTCACATCACATATATCATATATTGCCAATTCCATCATTTCAAGGTGTCTCTTGATCTCGTGAAAACCTGCTTTCAGATTCCAACAACTCACAAAGCAAAAGATGACATATGGCATATGTACAACATATTCATGTGATTTTAGAAAACTCCATGTCTAGCAATCCAAAATCCAACCGAGTAGAAAATAAAATCCAAATCCCAGGAATCTCTTTGTATTTTGATGCTTTCTTATTCCACTTCTCTCCAAAACAACAAAAAAAAACTTACCCAAAGGCCTTAAAGGGGTAGTGTATTTATCCAAGGGCGATACGATTTTTATTTGAAATCGTAAGTAACAAAACAGCCAAAATATTACTTATCTCAGAAAAAAAGAAGCGAATTTATGCATATCGCTTTTCCCCTGCTTCACTACAGTATATGCGCCAAAATCAGCATTCGTATTGTTTTTGACATCACTTCCCTTGTATATTGTGAGATTTTGAAAGATTATATCATTCGATAGCGCTTTATTTCTTCTTCAATTCAAACCCTAGGATGCCCTAAACAGTAGCAAAGCTCAAAATTTTTGATTCTCTGGTCGAATTCTGCTCTGGTTCACTCTTTTTTGTTTTCTGCCTATCTCCCCCTTTTGTATCTGCCATACATCCACATCTACATCCATACATCTATTTTCACATCCACATCTACATGCACATTCATGCATCCACATCCATACATCCACACCTACATGCACATTCACATCCATACATCCACATCTATATGCGTACATTCACATCTACATACATACATCCACATCTCTATGCATACATCCACATCCACATTCTCCTCCATACATCTACATCTACATGCATACATCCACCTCCACATTCACATCCACATCTATACATCTACATCTACATGCATACATCCACATCTTACACTTTTGCAGCCAAAAAATCGGGTTTCCCAAATTAAAAATACGCTGCGCTTCCTTTTTTCCAGCTTAATACTCGGATATTCCTATAAAAAAAAATCCTTCGCATGCCACGCAAGCCGCGACCTTTGAAGCCAAGTAGCCCATTTGCAAGAGATGAAAAATCATAGTAGTACAACCTGTTCACGTGATCACATCCCTCCATGATGCACATCACCAAGTACTTGCCATCCTCGGTAACTGCCGATTCAAAGATCCACTTAGGATTCGTAGAGTCCTTCCAGTATAGCATGTCTTCAGCTTGATCAGTGCCCATGACATGATAATACAGCTGATGATTGAGGTTGATATCGGTTTCCGTTCCCGCATCTATAGACCCGTCCAAATTTGGTGCAGGATAGCGGCTGTAGAAAAATCCTTTATCATCATGGGTCCACGCGATTGAAGAGAACTTAACCCATGAGAGTGAATCTGGTTCCCAAGCTTTATCGGCCACTCACTCACTCAGCTTTTCCCTTAGATTACACGTGCTCAGCACGGCCTTCGTTAATATTCTCTGTGTTTCAACAAACTCCTTCCATCATCAGCATCTGCATCTTCCAACCAGCAGTAGGGATCAGCAACAAGCATGCCATGGTAATTGTCGGCCACACTGAGACATCTCTCTTAATTGACGGATATTCAAGCTGCTCTAATACCTCAGGTAACGAGCCCATGGTGGCCAAAGCTTTAAAACCTTGTGACAAACTTTTAAGATCTAATGACAATGACGATGGACAAGTGGTGTAAGATGAAAATGAAGAACCTCCTTCAGAAACAACTACTTTCCTCGAACATGAATATTTAGCACTACTGAATCCCAACAGGGGGGGAAAACAGGTATCAATGGAGCCCTTGAAGGAGTTCGTGCAATCAAATCACCAACAGCACGTCCAGGCCAGAGAAGAAGCTCCCGCCTCCAACAGTGCATCTCATCATACAAACCCAGAGCCTCCTTGTTCTGCTCATTCCGAGTAAGAACTGAATTCATGGCATTCCAAGACACGATGTCTTGAAAAGGCATTCTTTCAAAACCAATCCTTGCATCATACATGCTCTCACATTTCCCATACATGTTGAGAGGGGTGTTCCCTACTACAAGGTCTACCATAAGCATAAAAACTCCATGATTCACACTATACTTATGTACAGAGGCTTCGAGACCTGGCTCAGCCTCAGGTCGTCTTATTGAACCTCATTTACAATATGAACATATGTACTTAGGCATCATATAATGACTCAAGTCATGGCACTTAATCCCATGCATCTGGATTTACATTTAATAGCCTCTTATGCATGGTTTCACACCATAGACGTTCCATGGCACGACAACGTTCTTGTCTCATTCTTGCAATGCGAGTACATTCCTGTGTGGTGTGGGTATAATTCCAAGCACAGACCTGGCACCACTTCTTTGTGGGTTGGTTTGTGACTAGAGGAGAAAAGGTATTACATTCTTCGGTTTTATGGTTACCGCCACATGCTCCACAAAGATGAGGACCTGTAGGTAGTACACTCTGCATTCGCTGATGCTGCTGTTGTTGTGGCTGCATGGGTTGGTGATAGGTTTGTCCCAATCTCCTTAGGACTAGGTTAGCTATGTTGTCTGGATTTACTAGTGCGCTAGACCCTAAACTTTGGTCATCACCCCACTGATCTCTAGGTTGCACCTCAGGGCCAGTACCATCTTGGAATTTGAAGTTATCTGTGAAATCCATAGCATCATGGCAACACACATTGAAATTGTATGCTTCTTTGCATAGAGATGCATGTGCAGTGTTGAATTTTTGAGTCCTTTTAAGAAGAGAGAAATTAATCGACTCTGGGTGGGCTTCTCATCTTCTAGACAACGATTAATGTACTGCTTCATCCTATTTACACAGTCTCTAACACTCTCAGTCTTGCCTTGCTTGAAAGAGTAGATGTTTGCTACTGTGTCATGCTGAATCCCCATCAAGGAAAAGCAGCAATGAATCTCTCTTTCAAAACTTGTAAAGAAGATTTGTCTGAAGCCTCTAGTGCCTGAAACCAAGCAAGGGCCTTTCCCTCAAGAGTGATCCCAAACCCTTCAATTTGCGTATGCTTGTCAGTCACTTGCTCACCTTGAACTGCTTGCCTAAATGCTGCTACATGGTCATATGGATCTCCCGACCCCTCGTACTTCTTTACAAGTTTTTTAAGAGTTGATGGCCTTACTCATCTTGAATACTCATCATCGAGCCTACGGCCTCTCACTCTCAGTGGTTCCTCTCTTTGGTAAGGTGGTCCATATGCATCCCAAATTGGTGTGGGTCCCCTATTACCTGCCTCACCAACCCCCTCCGAAGATCTTGTTACCCGCATTTCAGGAGGTGCATTTATGGGAGGCCGAGTTGGCTCCCCTACCCTCCGATTGTCATAGTGAGAGAAACGTTGTTGTGGTGTGATCTGTGGTTGCACTTTTGGTGTAGGATTTTTGGTGTAGGATAATATCTTGGTGCTAGAGTTGGGCTACTTGTTGTTGCAGTGGTCCACTTTGATGTTAATGGTCCCTCTCTAGTGAACTCTCGTAGGGGAGAAGCAACAGTTTCTCCAAGAAAGATTGTCTCTCCTGGTTTAGCTGTATTAGTAGAGAACACCTCCATGAATAATGGTTGTCCTCTCCACAGAAAAACACTTGTATAAGAATATATAGCATATCATCATTTCTTTGGTCTTGGAACACTAACCTTGACAAAAACTCTTCACTACAAATATGTAATACATTGGAAAAAGGCACATGAGCTATAAGAACTTGGGTACAAAATGATGTGATGTGCATGTAAAAATTGTATCTCTTCAATGGAATGGTAATATTATAAGTTGTGATTTTAAACTCATAAAATTAAGTCAATCAAAATGTAATGTGTAATACTCATGATGTCATGTATTCATTAAGAATCAGAATCTTGGACATAGAATTAAGGGGCTACTAAAAATCATGATATTATTGACATAAGTCTAAAAAGAAGGATGCATTATCATTATCATAGGAAATATTTTGTCCATAGTTAATTTGACCTTGAAACATTAACAATAAGTAAACACTTCTATAATAATATGTAGGACATTAGACAAAGGTGTGTGAGCTATAGAAATCAACATGGAAAATCTTATCTTATCTTGCAAGAAGATGTTCTTGAGACCATTATTGCATGGTCAAAATAATATTTATATTTTCTTTACACTATCAAGATTATTATCCTATTTTTACTTATTTTTCCTTGCATGTTTTAGATGAAATTTGAAATTGAAGTCATCTCAATGAGAATTCTTACCTAATGTAGTTTCTATATTTGACCAAAATACTATGTGACATAGTTTTGTAATTCATTGTAAAGATCAATAATCATATTTGTAGATATAAAAAAAAGATTAATAACCATGAAGATCAGAACCTCATTATTGAGCATTGAAAAGTATGAATGGAAGTTTATTGAGGTGAGCCTAAGTGAATAAATCAGAAATATAATGTCATTATCTCTGCATTTATTCACAAAACAGAAGTAGGGAAATTTCATGGCACACAAAACATGTATAGATATTCAATAGTTATGAATTGAATTTGTAGCCTTTGTCTACACTTAGAAAACTCACAGCATTCTCCGATGGGTGAATATTCATTATTTATATTACCATAAACTACATCTTACAAGGCAAGGAAAAGAAAGTAGAAAAAGACTACCTACATGTCCCAAAGATGACACACTTGAGTGTTTACATGGAGCAAGTGGTAGACTACAGCATGCAAACTTCAAAGGGATGTGGACATCCTTGGGGGCAAGTTGCATTTTTTTATCATTACAATAATTCATGTTGTTCTCATTACTCTAATATTATCCCCTATCCTTAGCCCCTCCTTAAATTCTTTATCTATATTTGTAGAAATATAGCACACATAAGAGTCCTAAAATACTACTCTATATAATGCAAAAGGAAGAAGTAGTACAAACTAAACTCAAGTACAAGATGTAATATGAGCTTTACAACCTATTATACACTCATCATCTACATATAAATGCTATGTGAAGTCCAACATTGAGAAAAGAAGATGAATATGATGGTTTAGCTATGGGTCCACGTATTTATATGCACCAATGCTCCTAGTTAGCCAAAAGTAGTTCTCTTGGCCACATGTACCTGATTTCCACTTCCCCACTACCACAAGGTAGTGCCACATGTTATGTGGAGTGTCAAACTTTGCAAGTGAGTTGCTATTCGATGTATGAGTGTGTCATGCATACTCATAGGTGTCACATTCTCTCGTACATGCATTATAGATGTCCTCAGCTGCTTGGCCTTTTAATAAGCTCTCAACAATGGGAAAAATCTTGTGAAGAATTGAACCTCATAAAACCTAACTGACTATTAGATTAGGTAGCCCTTTAAAACTTGAGGAGATGCTAGAGCTATGTTTGACTAGACCCACTTGTACTAGTGTAAAACAACATTCTTCGGTAGTATGACCTCATGTAAGCCTTTGTCATCCACCAACTCAAGTTTATCCTCATTCAATAGAGTGCTACGTGATACTCTACAAAGTTTCTTGAATGAAAGACTAGATGCATCCTCCAATGGCTTGGCAATTCTAGCTTAAAAACTACATCATTGAGCTTCTTAATAAGATCGTAGAGTCAGTGGTCATTCCTCTTTGGAGCTAGTTTGGAAGCAACTTCCCTACGATGTTTGAGCCTTTGATTCATGGTCTTCAAAAAAACACAATCTCTTTTTTGAAAGTTCTATCCTAATGATGTTTGTCACCATCTTCAATTTTCTTTGTCTGTGCCTTCCATATTTCTTCTTGAACTTGTCACAATAACTAGTCCAAACCTTGAACAACCTGGTCTACACCATAATTCCTTGTGGGAGTTTTGAGAGCTCGGTTCGTCAAGTTAATAATCAAACAACCATATGCAACCTCAAAGGGAGACTACTTTGTCTATGCATGCACTTAATCGAATGTCTTTTATAGTATTTGTCTACGTTGTGTTAAATTGGCTTATATCAACTCGCAACCTCAAAGGGAGACTTCTTTGTCTATGCATGCACTTAATCGAATATCTTTTAAAGTATTTGTCTAAGTTGTGTTAAATTGTCTTATATCAACTCTTTTTATCCAAAGAAATATAATTTTTCAATGAGGTACCATGTTAATGCTTTTTGATGGTTATCAAATAAGATTTGTTTACAAAAGTGCCATATCTTTTTGTATACACTATACATACACTTTGCGCATTGATGACATGGGTGAAATTTCATACTTGTTTTTGTTTGTATTATGTCATGAGTGATTAGGTTGATATTATGAAGCTTTGTTAATAGATTCACATGGAATCTAGATCAACCTTAGTTTTTTGTGAAGTTTAAAAAACAACATGGACTTTCCACTTATGTAAAATTTTCTATCTTGAATCATAGGTGTTTATGCATGCTTTTATCCCTACATAGTAAGAATATTAAGGTTGCAAATTTCTACATTATTCATATACTTGAACACTTTTAAAAAAAATACAGTACAAGTCTTAGCACTCAAAATGAAGTACCATTAGAAAAGATTTCATGCTCTTTTCAAAACTATTAAATATTTAAATTAGGATTACCTACGATTTGGAAAATCGTGTATTATATAAACCTTTTAAGGTTTTGGAGAATGAGAGGAATCCGGATTTGGAGAATCGTGGAATAAAAGCATCAAAAATACAATAAGGTTCCTGGTAATTGGGTTTTGTTTTCTACTCAATTGGATTTTGGAATGCAAGTCATGGAGTTTCCTAGAATCACATGAGCATGTTATAGATATGCCATATGTCATCTTTTCTTTGTGAGTTGTTGGAATTTAAAAGCAGGTTTTCAGGAGATAAAGAGACACCTTGAAATGATGGAATTGGTGTCACTTGATGTATGTAATGTAAATGGTCACATGTATGTGGAAAATTTTTGAAGATTATGTTATGCCTACATGTGATTGGTTTGAGGGATTTGGAAAAAGGAGCCAGTAAATCTATGCTTGGAAAGGGACAAGTACTTGATATACAATTTATGTGCAATCATCAGGCTGAATTCAGGGATGTATTGAGGTGAATTTGCACATGTTTATGACATCAAAAATGGATATGGGTTATGCTCCTTGTTTTCCTTTGTTTTAAGAAATCTAAAGTTGTTAGATTAGTTAAATTATTTCTTTTTAATCACGACTAGATCTTAACATAATGACTTATTTCTTTTATAATCATGACTAGATCATAACATAATGATTTATTTCTTTATAATATCTCTAGCGTGCCGAATGGTGTGGACAGATATCGAGAGCATGCAAACAAAAAAAACTCCAAACAGTGTCTTCTTGAGGATATCGAGGTAGGTAAAACTAAGACGATAACACTTATATTTCATCCTATAAAAATACATAATAATTAGTCTCTTCTATTTTCTAAATTTTCCTCCATATCTTTAAATTTGTATTCATCCATTAGAAATAAACTGTGTATTAGTTTTGTAAATTTTTTAGTTTTTTTTTCTATCTTTGAATTTATATAAATTTTAATCATTGATGCTTAAATTTATTTATATGAGTGCATGTGTTCTCATTTGGATATTGAAGGCTTATAATTTTTAAGAAATATTTAACTTTGTGCATATTCTATCTAAAATGATTCTAAAATTGTGAACAATTTAAAACTCATCTTGCTATATGGATTTTAGTTATCATATTACGTAATATTTCCATGTCTCAATACTATAAACATCTTATATGAATAACATTAATATTTCCATGTCTGAATACTATAAACATCTTACATGAATAACATTAACTCATTTCTTTGATCTCAATAATTCCAAGTTTGAATTTGAAGTATGTTATTATGCCTTTTGGTTTGGTAAAAATGTCCATATACATTTCATAAAATTTCCCCAACTTTGAAATGGAACCTCAGCTTATGCTTGGTTGATATTTTGTAGTAAAAACAACTAGAAAAGTACTAGCTACTCTACAATGAGTTTAATATTATGTACAAAATGCTATATAAATTTTTCAACCAATAAGTTTTAAGAAGTTCTTGAGTTATATGTGTATATTAAAGATAAAAACCCTAGAGCTAGAAGTCTTTGCACACTTGTTTTTGTTTTCTTTAAGATAGTCAATAGACACTATAGAGGCGATATGACTATTTTGTTAGAAAGTAAGTGATCAAGGGTAATTTGAAATGAGGGGGTGTATGCACCTTAGAGATAGAAGTGTTGCTAAGGTTATGAGAAAATACACTAGTAAATTATAAACCTAGAAAGGTGTTCCCACTAGGCATGATAAGACTCCTAGCATGGACTTTGAGTTGAAGTAGACATGATAAGACTAAAGAGAAGGAAAAGGATATTATTACTTCCTAGGAAGGAAGGTAGGACTCATATATGCCAATTTAAAAGGGAGTAATGAGAGCATGAGTCTCACCCATACTTGTAACCCTTTTTCCACCTAATAGTGTGAAGACTCAAGTCAAAGTCAAAATTGTAGCCAAGATTCAAAGTGAGGTGGACCACTTTATAAAATGAGCAAGAGTGTAGACCCAATACATGTATGCTGATAGGAATTCAACAGTTAAGGGGGAGTGTTAGAAAATAAGTGATGAAGGAGAGGTTACACCTTAGAGATAGAAGGTATACAAGGTTTGGAGATGAAATGCTTTTCTAACAAAAGAATAGTAAAGCGTTTTTAGATTTAAAGCTTAATTAAGATTAACCAAAAGCTTTATAAGAAAGCGTATGGCAGTAGCGCTTACATAGACAATGGAGATGGCATGCCACATTCGCATGAGGTGATGTAATGCTGCCAGTAGGAGGCTAGGTGATCACCAGGTGGATGAGGGGAAAATAATTAATTGGCGGCGACGAGCATTTCAGCAGGCGGATGAGTCGGTGCATTTATTTTATTTTTTAAAGCATTTTTTAATTATTTTTTAAAATGTAGAACCCCACGTAGCATAGGAGGGTGAATTTTGTGATTCATCTCTTCTTCTTCTTCTTTTTTAAAAAATCAATAAATAGTTATTATGGCCCTCGATTATGGAAATTGACTCTAGAATCCAAGACTAGGAGGTTGGAGCCCTTGCCCTGCTAGTAAATCACATCCATATGGCTTGATTATTAAGGAATTAAGAATTGAAGAAAGTGGTTTTGCAAAAAAAAAGAGGTGGTTTTTGGGTTTTGTAGAAGTTGTTCTGAAAACGTTGGTATTGAACCCTAGTTCTTGATCTTGATCTTAATCTAACGGCTCATAAGATTCCCATAAACCATCCAAGCTTTTGCCTAGAGGTTTTATAGCCTTCTTCACTTTATCCTTAATGATGTCCACATGTTTTTATAGCCTTCTTCTCTTTATCCTTTGGATCTTTGATGATGTCCTCTCTTTGTCCAAGCACTTGTACCCTTGTAGTTTTTTGAAGGCCTTTTCTCTTTTGTAATATTTCTCCTTGATTTTTTAAACCTTTAGATTGTTGAATTGTAGAGAGAAAGAGACGAGACAAAGAGACATATCATGTACGCTCCCAAAGATTGATTCATATTGAGGACAAGATACATATATATAGGTGAGACCAAGTTAGGTAGAGTGAGCTATATATAGAGCTCCAACACCCCCACTCAAACAAGGGTCTCTTAGCTATGGATGAAAAAAAAAACCTTGGGGAGTACAAGGGAAAAACCCAAGCCCCTATACAAATATGAAAATATGAACCAGAAGTAATGATGTGAAAGTGCATTGTGCATCTATGTACAAATATACAAAAGGACCAAGAGGTCATAGTGTGTAAGGACCAAGAGGTCATAGTGTGTAATTGTGAAATGTGCAAAGTACATGGTGTCTAGAAGATTACAACGATATATGTACAAAGCTATCATAAGAGTAAAGAGCCTAATCTAGAAAGAGTGAGCCCGAGGCAACTCCAAGCTCTGAGCGCAAGAGAATGAAGCGAGACTCATTGAGACCTTTGGTAAGAATATCTGCAAATCATCTGGTCACTTGGATAATGTTCAATCATGATAGTTCCTTTGCGTACTTCGTATCAAACATAATTGTAATGCACAGTAATATGTTTTGACTTGTTATGTTGGACATAGTCTTTTGCAAGACTAATAGCACTCTGATTATTGCACCGTAAGGGTGTACTAGAAAGAGGAGAATGGCCAATATCTGTCAACACTTGTCGAAGCCAAATGAGTTCACGAGCTACAAGTGATGCCGCAACATATTCAGATTCTGTTGTAGAAACTGCAACACAACGTTGTTTCTTGCTGGTTCAAGAAATAAGACAACCTTTAATGAAGAAACAATTGCTACTAGTAGATCGCATATATAAATGTGAGCTGGCCCAATCTGCATCTGTGTAAACCAAAAGAGAAAGAGATGGAATGGAGTCGGATGTGAATTGTCATTGATAAACCAAACCATAATCTGCAATGGCTTTCAAGTATTTCAACACGCGCTTTGCTGAAGACCAATGCTTAAGAGAAGGACATGCAAGATGTTGCCCGAGATAGTTTAGCAATAAACAAAATGTCAGGACGAGTGTTCAAACCAACAACTTGAAGACATCCAACCAAATTAGCATATGGTTGATTTGTAACAAGCTGGCCACCACCATCAAAAGTGTTTTTCATGGAACTCGCAAGACAAGGAGTAGTTGTTGAATGTGCAGATTCCAAACGAAACTTCTTAATAGTATCTTCAATAAACTTTGTCTGTCGAAGTAATAAAATACCTTTGTTGCGATCCCTTTGAATCTGAATGCCAAGACATGAGTGAAGCTCTCCAAGATCCACCATATCAAATCCTTCTGGGGCTGCTCCATGTAAATTTCTTCATTCAAATCTCCATTCAAGAAAGCTGTGCACACGTCGATCTTTGACATTCGCAGGTAGCATGTAGCCAAGATGACATGACGTGAACATAAACCTCATAAGCTGATGGAACGAGAAATCAAACCTTTGACATCCGCAGGTAGCATGTAGCCAGGATGACATGATGTGAACATAAACTTCATAAGCTGATAGGATGAGAAATCAAACCTGTGACATTCACAATCAGGATAATAAACCTCATAAGATGACGGAACGAGAAATCAAACCTGTGACATCCGTAGACATGTAGCCAGGATGACATGACGTGAACATAAACCTCATAAGCTGATAGGACGAGAAATCAAACCTCTAACGGGAAGAGAAGTCAAACCTCTGACGGGAAGAGAAGTCAAACCTCTGACATGTAGTCAGGATGACATGATGTGAACGTAAACCAACCTCGTAAGATGACGGGACAAGAAATCAAACCTTTGACATGTAGTCAGGGTGACATGACGTGAACATAAACCTCATAAGCTTACGGAACGAGAAATCAAACCTCTCAGAAAATATGCTCGACGGAATTTCTTATTGGTTGCCATAGATTGAATTCCAAGACTTGACCACCATTGATCAGTCACATAAGGATATAAACCATCATTTTGATCATGAAAAGAGCTGCTACTACTGACCCTGTCCTCTCTCATGGCAAGACAAGATCACCTATATAGCCATTTCGACCTGCATGGTTGCATTGTCGACCCCACAAAAGACATCGATAGACTTAAATAAACCGAGTCAATCTGATGAGCCAAAGCCAAGGCTCGATGCATCCAATGACCCTGGCATCATGGTAACAATCCATGGAAACGTAGTCAACCATCATTCACGAAACATGTAACCATTATCACGGAACACCGCCATGGCATCATGGATAAAATCCATGGAAACACAATCAACCAATATAGATTAGGCAAGAGAACCAACATCAACGAAACATGTAGCTTGGAATGACCAACATCAACGAAACATATAACCATCACCATGGAACAACAATCCATGGAAACATAGTCAACCATCATCGACGAAACATGTAACCATCACACCACGGCATAGTGAACCATCATTCACGAAACATGTAACCATCATCATGGAATAACACCATGGCATCATGGATACAATCCATGGAAACATAGTCAACCTTCATCGACGAAACATGTAATCATCATCACGAAACAACACCACGGCATCATGAATAAAATCCATGGAAACACAATCAACCAATATAGATTAGCCAAGTGAACCAACATCAACGAAACATGTAACCATCATCATGGAACAATATTGCGACAACATAAAGTGGATACACAAAAATCATGAAAAACTTGTACCCTACATGCGCACACACACACACATGACTAACATATATATATATGAACATGAGTGAATTACATCAATGCAATGAACACATATACATATATCAATAAAATGTGTAACCATCACCACCATGGCATCATGGATACAATCCATGGGAACATAGTCAACCATCATTCACGAAACATGTAACCATGTCAATCAAGATGCATTTAAAAGCATCACAATCAATATGGGAGAAACAATTGACATACCTTTTCTTGAGGATTTAATATGAGAATCACACCTATCAGCTTCTCATCTGAAAAGTAAGATTTGAGTATCCTCCACGCACTTGATGGATACCTACCCATATAGCAGTTTTTCTTATCGTATGTGTGTGTATGAATACACACACATACAAGGCCACACGCAAGAGAAGGGGAACAGGTGCAGGTGCTGCTGTGTGCAGGTGCTGCTGTGCCCACACACAACCAATACATCAAGAAAGCACGGTAAAGATATTATTAATCCATGGGAACAATGCCAAAAGGAAAGCTATCAAAGATCAATGGTATCAAAGGTTATGGTGCCCAAGAAGTATTATTTTCTTCTGCACATAAAACTAAAATGTTAGCAAAAAGTGCACCTGCCAAAAGAAAAGCTAAAACCATACATAGCTACTGCTTGAAATAGAGAAGAAGATTTGGAGCACTGCTACTGGCCTCTGCACACTTCACACACACACGCACGCGTCCTTGGGCCTTGCATACACACAGATTGCATACAGCAGCCGATTGCAGGTTCTCTCTGGCTGTACAGCAGATTGCTTTCGCATACACACAGGCATCCGTGCCTTGCTCTCACACACATATATACAGGTTCTCTAACTTGCACGGATCTTACGTGTTTCTGGCCATACAGCAGCCGATTGCAGGCTCTCTAACTTGCCCGGATCTTACGTGATTCTGGCCATACAGCAGCCGATTGCAGGTTCTCTCTCGTTATACAGCAGAGCAGTCGATTGTTCTCTCTCTCTTCTTACGTGATTAAAGGCCATACAGCAGCCGAACGAGAAGCGCAGATCTCTCTCTCTCTCAAACCAGAAGCGCAGATCTCTCTCTCAAACCACATGATTAAAGGCCATAAGCCGAACCAGAAGCGCAGATCTCTCTCTAAAACTAGAAGCGTAGATCTCTCTCTCTCTCAAACCAGAAGCGCAGCTGGACGTGTTTGTCCAGCTCTCTCTCTCTCAAACCAAAAGCGCACGGTGTTTGTCCAGCGCTCTCTCTCTCAAACCAGAAGCGCAGATCTCTCTCTCTCTCTCAAACCAGAAGCGCAGCTGGACGTGTTTGTCCAGCTCTCTCTCTCTCAAACCAGAAGCGCACGGTGGACATGTTTGCTTTTTCTCTCTTCAAACCAGAAGCGCAGAGTTGATGGACTGCCTTACTTTTTATTTCTTCAAACCAGAAGCGTACGGTGGACATGTTTGCTTTTTCTCTCTTCAAACCAGAAGCGCAGAGTTGATGGACTGCCTTGCTTTTTATTTCTTCAAACCTGTGAGATCCCTGTTCCCACCGTGCAACAGATTCGGGGTACTAGCAGCGGAAGTAGCACTTCATGCGCGGGGCAGGGACCCACACTCGGGGCCTCGTCCACGGATATCCGGACAAGAGACTAATCCGTCGGTTTTTCCAAAACCGAACCCGAAAAAACTTCCCTTACCCGGAAAGGATGACACTATCAACATGGTTGTCTCAATTGTGAATGAACTTTATGCATTTAATATTAGATTAAGTATTGTACAAGAAATAGCCTACTTATGAGGGTACTAGAGAAAGGGTGCTACACACTGTGGAATACCTCATCAAATAGAAGGGTTTACCTAGTGAAGAAGCGTGATGGAAACCCACAACAGTTTTAGGTCATGTGAGAAAATTTTGGATGCATTTGGTGAGGTAAATGTAGGGGAACAACAATGATTCAACTTGCTAGAAATTCCTATAAATCATTGTTAGAGAGATTCATACCACTTGAAAATGAAGATACTTGCATTGCTAAGATAGCAAACTTGATGTACTTTCTTGGAGAGTAAGTTTTGGGTTATTTTCAAGGAAAACGATGAAGGTTATAGCTATTGGAGATCATTTACAACCATGCTTGAAAAGGATAATGATGCTCTCACAATTGGATTAAATATGACATTCATTCATTCACCTTTGGATGATTGGTACCCAAGAACTTATGATTGGAGATCCTACCCATGTGGATTATCTAGTCGATGCAAGGTTTCACAGATGAAACCTGTAGGTGGGGATGGTTTATAAGAAAGTTCTTATGGACCATCTATAATAGCGGGGTCAAGGCCATGGGCTTGGGGGGAGTTGCCCAGGTATGTGGTGCATCAATATGTGGTAGTATATAAAGGAAGGAAATATAAATACCAACTATGGGATCTAACCAAGGATATAATCATTTTACTAAACAAATGAAGCTTTCAATATTTCTTTTCTATGGTGTTTCTCTCCTACACGAGAGAGAGAGTGTGGACTCCTCTCAGGTCTAAACCATCTAAACTTTGGTTAGATTTTGTTAAAAGAATTGCTTCCTTTCTTAATTAAGTTCTCTTGTCTTTATGAGTTACCCATAGTGCTTAGTCGCATTCATTATGGCTAGTCTCATTATTCTTATATTAACACTTTGTGTGAGCTACTCTATGTGAGTGTTAATCTACCCTTATTTCTTAATTCGTTTGTCCACCATTAAGAAACCCTCTTGTTTTTAACATGTAGTAGATCATTAAGAACTATGTTTATGTATCTAAAGTCACACAATATATTTTTTTCCTTTCTTGTTTAAATAACTTTTTTATCTTCATTTATTTGCAATGGTTGTTAAAATAGTATTGGAGGTGCAAAGCTCTTACAACAAGGGAGAAAATAGACCACTTAAAGAATCTACAAAGGTACTCTTAGTACATATGAAAGTTTACTCAATAGTGCTAAAACTTTGGATATAGATTGCATATAATTTTTGCATGTGACACTTTTCTTAAAATCATGTGACACCTCCTCTTAAAACTTTTACAACTACATGTTGGGTGAGAGTCTCATGCCCTTGAATCTTCGTGAGATTGAAGATATTGAAAATAGAATGGTTATTGCACTTAACAAGATAAGAGAAAGAATGGTAAGTGTTGTTTACATTTTTTTACAAGTTTTATCTTTGAATGGTATGTGAAAATATTATTCAATATGGTAAAAATATCATTATTTTCTTAACGTTAAATTTTTTCTATGTTCAATGATGTAGGTGCAACTATTACAAGATGAAGCTCAAGAACTTTGTGAAAGGGTAAGATTTATAAATAATAATGAGATGACGAATATCATTTTCAATATTTGATATGTTTTATTTAATATTTAAACATTTTTTTGTTTAAATAAAATTATAAATTTAGCAAATAGAATTTTCATGAATAAATCTATAATAGAAACAAGTTAGTATTAATTGTATACTAATATAATAGACATAATAAGAACCACCATATTTACAACAAAATAACAGGCATAATAAGAGTCTACAAAATATAACAAGATTAAAATTTTAAGGCCTCTATTTGTAATAAAGTGAAATGGTCTCATATAATGAATAATGGACCCAAGGTCAATGGACCATGTCCATGGACAACACTTATGATAGTGTGAAAGGGGTGGTCATGTATATATGTCAAATAGGCTATATTTGGGGTACCTTTTGTTGATAACCAACATAATATAAGTCAATTGCTCTCTTTCTCTCTAAACCTAGGCTACTCATCCTAATCTAGGATAATTAGGTTAATCCAAGCCTAATATAGAAGCTCTTTTCTTTCATTGGTATAAGAGCTTAGTTTTTGATCCACTTGCTTCTTGGTTTCAGAGAAATTCTTGGATTTTTTTTTTGATCAAGAAGAGGGACATGGTGATCTTGATTGGGTGAATTTAATCTTCTTGATTCATTTTCTAAGCTTTTGGGGCTGTGCGTTTGCTAAGGACCAAATTTTGAGGAAGCCGCTCCTAATTTCAAATCCCAGGACCAAAATTGGGAAAAAATTCGCTAATCAAGATTAATGCTGATCCAAAAATGTTTTTCCCCTTTCCTCTTATTTCTTGCTTGATTTTTGAGTGATACAAGGCTTAAATCTCTAGTTAACAGCTTGGCATATCTTAGGGCTTTGACTTGCGAGGTAATAAGCTTCACAATGAGACTAGCTTTGGTAACCTTCATTGAGGATTTCTACCCGTGAGGGTGCTCGACAACTACGTGCATGTTCTCATCTATTGGAGCCAAATATCTACCATTGGAGCTTTTCATGACTTGTGGAAGGGATTTAACATTGATTGGATAGTATAATGGTGGAAAATGACATCTATACACTCCTTCTTCCTCATGGCAAACTCACACAGGTCGCCGCCAACAATGACTGAGAAAAAAATATCTAGAAAATCATGAGGTTCAAGCTTCATAAACCTTTCATAACCTCTCAAGCTTATTCCATAATGTCTTCTCTTCATGTTTGAAAGTTTGTTCGGGCTACAATTAGGCAAAAAATGGCTGTGTGTTTTCTTCTTAGGGTTTTTTTGAGAAGAGAGTGCATAATGTGGCCTAATTAAGTGCTAGCTAACATGCTAATCATGAGTAAAATTTGATTAATACTCTACATAAACCTTTAAATGAGCCTTGTCATGCTAAGATAGAAGGTTATTTATCAATTTGGGGCTTTCATAATAGAAACCTTGATTGCATGCAATTGGATAATTACTCATGCTATTCACTTGTATGGAGAGCTATATCATGCCAATTAAGGCCATATGCAATCATATGTCTTCAATTGAAGCATTAGGAGAACGCTAAGCAATATTTGGGTAATTTTCATCCATTTTCATCATTTCTTGGTAATTGAAGGTTTATATGGCTCAATCTATGGCATTGAGATCCTTATATGCACTACTACAGGTCATTGGAAAGTTTTAGATGCCATTCATAGCCATTTCCATGCTATGATATGTCACATGACATGTATGAATCATGCTATGGTTTCATATGAGCTTATGGGATGAATATGTATGCCATTGATCATGTTTGATGCAAGTGATATAAGGCATGCCATATGCTCTTGTGAAGAGGCACATGTTTTGAGAATTGTGGAGGGCAAGTGATTGAAGTTGTGTATCGGAAGACATGCTTTTGAATCTCCCCTTTGCAATCATCATCATCACCATTAAAATCTTGTATTGATTGATTGGCATGCATCTATAAGTTCCATTTGTAAGTGATCTACACTCTCATCAATTTCTAGGCTTTCATTTGATTCTTGCATAACTAGAAAGCTAGATATGTGGTGAGGGTACCTTGGAAATTAGGGAAAGAGGCCAATGATAGTGTGCCTTGAACTCACCATGCCATGAGTGCCATGGTAAAGTGGTACGGTGAGGGATTAGGTACAATGGTGGTGAAGAGTTGGCACAAGCCCTTGCTCTTGGATTTAAAAATTGAGTAAGGGGGTTGGAAGAGCTTGCTTGGGAGATTGGCAATCTTCAAAGAACTACATCGACCTCCAAGTGTTCTCAATGGATGTATTTTGATGGGCAAACACTGGATATAGTATTGCAAGTGAAATTTAATTGAGTTTACATTGAGATTTCATTGCAAATACAAAGGAGGCATTGTCAATTTTTTTGCAAAAGCACATATACAAGGCACTTGGGGTTGGATTTGGATGCACAAAGATGCAAATTTATGTGGTGCATGGTTTTAAATGGGTCCAAGACATTGCCAATGCAAAGGGAAAGTGTGGATAGCAATTGGAGACAATCTTGAAAGTTTTATACTGTGTTGCTAAAACCTAATTTAGTCCAGGATGGTTGGGGCTATTTTCAAGAGGTTTACATAGCTTTATTCTACTCTCTAAGGGCTCCATTTGGATCTCTCAATTTCTCAATTATGAGTTCGTCTCGGCAAGTCTCCCTGCGCGCCACAAGGCAAAACTGGTGCCTAGTCAAAAACAATGAATGAAGTTTGAGATTTGCGCATGTCGGGGCATTGTACATTCCATTAGCTCCCTGACAAACCAAAGGGTTCTTGATTTTGGCAACATTGACTTGATGAAACGGTAGTAGTTGTGACTCGTTAAAGGCGTCAAACAGAGGAATGTTGCCAATCAAATTTCGTCAAGGCATTGACATGGATGTGTAGGGCTAGCTTAAAGCATTTCATCAAGCTAAAGACTTTCAAAACCGCCTTCCATTTGATGAAGATTTGGCCACATTTGTGTTAAAGTTGACTTCTCCAAAAAATCAAAATAGAGAATAGTACAAGTTGACCAAGTCAAAGGCAACTACATAAGTGGATAGAGCATTGAAATACCCTCTATAGTTCCAAGGAACATTCAATTTGGATTTTGGGAACCCTTTCAAAAGACTTTTGAGCAATTAAGATGATGCCGAAGGCCAAACCCAAAAAAGGGAACTACAAGGAAGCTCTTAAGTATGAAGCGGGCACATAGGAAGCAAGACAAGAAGCAAGTTAGGATGCTCAAGGAGAAATGCAAGAATAAATTAGTGGAAATATCAAATGAAGGGGTGCATAAAGAGGCTAATTTTCCACAAATACCTTAAGAAGGCAGGGACATGAAAATGAACAACATGATGTATCTCATGAAAACTATGATTGAAAGGATGGACCAAAGATTTTAGTTCATGATGGTGGGACAGGTTTGAGTGTACGAGCAAGAAGTTGCATAATGGGATCACAATCTTGAGGAAAGATGTGGATAAAGGCAAAAAATCTTATGGTGGACCTATGTTGCATCCATATGCACCAAATCCTTTTCCACCAACAATGAGGCCACAAGCTTATGGGTATTTTGTGAAACCTTCACATGTAAATGCATTGCATAATCCTCAAGCTAGTATGCACCATATTGATGGGAATCATGGTCGTATTCTTAGAAAGGACAAGCTGCCTCCACCAATGATGCATCAAGGTGGAGCAAGTATGCCTGATATGACTACGCATGGTCCTATGAATGGGGTTTCATCAATGCAAGGGAGAAATGTGGACAAAAGCAAAGGCATAGTTTTGGATGAATCAATAGTGAATAGACAAAAGAAAAGGCATAGTTTTGGATGAATTAAGAGTGAATGGAAATCGGAATCATCCACACATGAGTGGTCATCACTTTGATGAGATGGGTCATCATCCTTCACACATGAGTGGTCATCACTTTGAGGAGATCGGTCATAATTTTAATGGGATGGAACCTAATCATAGTAGACCTCATCACTTCAATGGGTTCGGGGGCAATCATGTTAGACCATTTGAGCATAGACCGCATGTTCACCATTGAGGTGGTGATAGAGATGAGTTTAAGCGATTTAAGGACAAGTTGACTTTTACTAAGTTCAAGGGTGAAGGCTTAACCAATGAGGAGTTTGAAGAATGGATTGACAAGATGGAGCTTTACTTTGAAATTATCCATCTCGTAGTGATCGGTCCAAGTTCTTGTTTTCTACTTTGTATCTAGAAGGTTATGTCCATGCATGGCGGCATCACTTGAATACTCATGGCTATTTGATCACCACTTGGGAAGATTTCAAGAATGTGATGGAGAACCTTTGTTTTATCCCTTAATAGATCAAGGATGGTGGAGAAATGGGATGATCTCACTCAAACGGGCAATGTTAAGGATTATGTGCAAAAGTTCATGAAGTTCTCACTTCATTTGGAAGACTTGAGTGACAAGTACGAATTGAGGAAGTTTATCAAAGGGCTACAAAGCAGCGTCAAGGTTGATGTGGATGCTCAAAGCCATGAAACCATCAAGGAGGCCATGTTTCTTGTGGAGATCTATGAGGCAAAGTATACACATGCTAGTGGAGAAGGGCATGGGTTTAGCGCTGATATTGGCGCTTCAACTTTGGGAAAATCTTAAAGTGGAGTTGCTTATGACACGGGTCATCCTAGATTCCCAACCATCTATGGAAGAGGTGGAAGAAGAAATTTCAGATTTGGTAACTATTTTCCTCGCCCTCAGAATGTTAATGGGAAGCAAGTTGATGCGAGAGCATCCACCAAGAGAGGTTATTGGGGAAGACTGTATTAATAGTTTTAAGGACAAAGGTTTGTGCTTCAAGTGTGGTGACAAATGGAACAAGGATCATTCAAAGGTTTGTAAGGCCAAGAAGATGACCCTAAGTATGATTCTCACACCAAACCCTACCATGAAGACATTAAGGAGGATGTGGATGAATATGAGGAGTATTTTGAAGATAACAAAAATGAAGTTGAAGATGTAGAAAAGGATGGTGAATTCCCCTTTGACTTGGGGGAGATGACTACTATGATGATGGGTTACCATTGCCTATGTGTGCTTATCATGACAAGGACAATATGGCTACCCTCTGCAATATCTCAACTGATGCCTATGTTGGTTGTAAAGGGGAAAATACATTCAGGTTGAAGGCGTAAATTAATGGAAGGGTGGCACATGTTTTGATTGATATTGGAAGCACGCATAGATTTATTAACACCAAATCCATGTGTAGTCTCAAATTATAGCCCATAGCTTTATCTTTGTGGCATGAAGTTCAAATGGATAATGGAGCAAAGATGGATTTCACAATGGTATGCAAAGATGTGAGGTTGATTCTCACAAATTATTATACTTGCAAGGCTGATTTACTTGTATTGGATATGGGTCCCATTGACATTGTTTTGGATACAATTGGTTTAGCAGCTCTTGGGTTGTTTCACATGAATTTCTAGAAAGGGTATATGAGTTTCATGCATGGAAACCATGAGGTTACATTGATCAAAAATCATGTGCTAAGTATTAAGATGATCAATGCAACACAACTCAAGAGGCGACGAAAGGACATCAGATGTATATATGTTTTTTAGCTTTGCAAGGAAGAAAGCAATGAGGAAAAGGGTGACATTATGCATAAAGGTGTGAAGGAATCGTTAAAGGAGTATGAAAATGTGTTCCAAATGCCAAAGTGCTGCCAGCCAAAAAAGGGAGGTGGATCATGGAATAGAACTTGAGCCGCATACCTAACTCCTTAAAAACCACCTTATATAGATTGTCAAAAGTGGAGAAGGATGAAGTGGCAAAGCAACTACAAGAGCTTATGGAAATGGGATGGGTTACTCCTAGCCAATCACTTTTTTCATCACTCGTACTCTTGGTCAAGAAGTGGCACTTTTTGCATGTGTGTGGACTATAGGGATTTGAATAAATCTACAATCAATAATAGATTCTTTATTCCATGAATTGATGATTTGCTTGATAAGTACAAAGGTGCTTATTTCTTCTCCAATATTTATTTGAAATCATGCTATCACCAATTAAGAATCAAGGAGTGTGATGAGTACAAAATGGCATTTTGGACCAAGAGAGGTCTTTACAATTATTTGGTTATAACGTTTGGGGGGTTGTGCAATGCACCAGCAACATTTCAAGCCCTAATGAACAAGGTGCTTGTACCTTTTCTCTACAAATGGGTGCTTGTATTCTTCAATGATATCTTGATATATAGCAAAGGGGAGAAGGAGAACTTAATGCATGTAAGGGCTGTTTTGGATGCTTTAAGAGCCAATAACTTGTATGCAAAGGAGAGCAAATGTATATTTATGTGGATCCTAATAAGGTTGAGTGTGTTAAAAATCAACCCATGCCTACAAATACCACTCAATTAAGGGGATTCTTAGGCCTTTCATCATTTTATAGGAGGGTCATTAAGAGGTATGCTCATATTACCTCTCCTCTTATTGAGAAGCTTAAGGAAGTACCTTCCTTTTGGAATGCTATAGCCGATAAGAGCTTCCAAGAGCTTAAGGAAATGCTCACATCAGCCCCTATACTTGTATTTCCAGACTCCATGAATCCATATGTGGTTCAAGCCGATGCATGTAAAAGAGGCATTGGGGCTGTTTTGTTCCAAGATCACATAGTGATTGCATTTGAGAGCCAAAAGCTTAATGAGAAAGAAATAGTTATGCATGTGAGCTGGGGGGTGGGTGGCTAGGGTTGTGGAGTTTCATAAAATCTTGGAGCTCATTGATGTCCTCAGAGCTTGTGCTAGGATATTCGATATGTAATTTATAAAAAGTGTAGAGGACATTGGTTAACATTGATTCTAAATGTTTGTAGATATTATGGTATAGTTTTAGAAAAACAAAAGGGTGATATAAAGAAGACTCACATAAGTTTAAGTGCTGGTGAGTATTGTAGACTTCTAGCTAGCCATGGCTTATAATCCATTGATAACTTTGTGCTACCACCTTGTAGTTGGCAAGTGTTTTGGGAATATCATCTAGAACAAACATGTTTAAGTTTTTGACACTTTTGTCCAAGATTTTAGAGTTTTGGAGTACCCAACACCAACTACAAAGGTTTAGCACAATAGGGTGCAATGGATAAAAGTAACTATCTTGTGGATTAGTTAAAACTACATCCCCCCGTAAAATTCCCATAATGAGAGTGGGATCAGTATCATGCTCAGTATTTTGTTTGATGAGGGTTGGTTCACCTAGGCTTAGGTCCTCAGACAGATTTATATCATATTGAAGCAATGAGAGGGCTAGTGTAGACAGAACAAGAGTAAGAGTTTGAGGAGGGGCCCGATGAGTTACTGGCAATCCGAGGCTTGCTCAAGGAGTAGGCACATTTCATTTGTAGGCTCTTGTCTTTGACTTCGGTCATGTATGGCTAGTTGTCGCTCCAATTCTTGTACATGGGAGTCATTAGTGCTGAGGAGGCCTGATGTGGTTGTTTCTCCAACCATTCGTGCAGCATCCAACTCCTCAAAGCACCTTGCTGCTTCCTCTTGCACCTCCGTTTCCTGAGCTTTTGTGATTCTTTGAAGTCTTTCAGGGGTAGCCAGTCTTTAACTGTCTTGTAAAACTGTTGGGTGACTTGCGCCATTGCCTCGTTGTGTGCAATCACCATTCTCTACATCTTAGCTTGTCTATTCTATTTCTTGTTACAGGTGGGTAGCTCTACTTTTTGTTTCCTTCAAACTTAAGGATAGCATTTGGATCTCGCTTTGTAGCTCCTCTTCTTTGGCTAGGGATGTATGCTAGAGCTCATGTGCCTGTTGGGCATGAATGGCTGTTAGCTCATGGTTATGGGTAACTTCCTTTTGAAGTTTCTCTTTAGCTTGCTCGCCTTGCGCTTTCAGATCCGTATTCTCTTTAGTTCTTTGGACAATAGCTTGGTTGAGAACCAAATTATTGTTTTCCAATGCTTGGGCCTCTTGCTCCTTGGGTTGCCTTGAAACTCTTCATGATCACATCTCTATGTGTGGTGTGAGACCCCTCTGCCGGATTCCCGGTTGCTAGTAGCGAAAGTAGCTTCCTCTTGTCGGGGCTGTTGAGATTCAAGCTCGATGTCAGTGTGATTCAGTGTGAGCCAGCTATGCTATGTGCTGGCACATTAGGTAGGAACATGTGTGAGATATAAATGACCGCGTGTCGAGCTGGTCATAGTGTGTGGACATTAGCTAGGGTTAGTAGAGTGTGGACACAACTCATTGTGTGTTGTGTGGATTATGGATTAGTGCATTATGCTTTGTGTGAGTGTGGACATGGCTTCCCTCTATGGTTAGGGTTTGCAATATACATTAGGGTTTGCTCCTGTGTGTGTGTCTCCTCCTCCTCTATCGTTCTTTCAACATGGTATCAGAGCCTTGTGTTGTTTATTAGGGTTTATGAGTGAGTGAGTGAAGAGGGAGAAGAAGCTGTGAAAAGAAGCTGTGAAGCTTGCCATTGGAGCTGTGAAGCTTGGAGCACACCAAATACTATCAGATCTGAGAGCTTGGCCTACCGGGTAAGGTCTTCTAAACATCCTTGAGCGGATTGCAGGTGAAACAGGCAAAAGCAAAGTTTTTTAGAGCAAATCAAAGCAAAGCAAAATTCTAGTTTTTGAAGCTTTCCATTAAAGCTTGGGAACATTGATGTATGGTGGAAATACATGTAAATCTGGCAAAGCAAACATGTACCTAACAATGAGGGATGTATTGGCAACCCATGTGCAAGCCTTGAACAAATTTTGGAGCAATTTGGATGTATTTAATTGAGTGGAAAACTCTGGTTTTTGAGCTCTCACAAAACAGTGAAAAAGAAGCCCAAAATTGAAGCATTTGGAGTGTGATTTTGGCTCAAATCCAACCATTGGTGGATTGCACACATACCTAGGTGTCTTGGGCACTTGTAGCACTCATCAATTATCATCATAAAGCTTCCCAAAGGGCCCTACAGCAGGCGGCGCAGTCCATACAGAGAAAACATAGCATTTTTCTGGTTTTTGCCTACGAGGAGGTCAATTTCTCATTGGGTGCTTGGTTCCTTCCACAATCTCTTTAGCAATTGGATGCTTTACACCTTGTAGAAGAGGGCTACATGATTTGTTTGGTCAATGATGCTTAATTGAGCTGGGAATGAGCTGATTAAAACAGGCTGTCCATTGGTTGAAGAGAAACAGAGCATTTTAATTGAGCAATTAATCTTTGGTGTTTTACAATTGGACAAATTCCTCTTACATGGACTTGATGGACACTATTTCTAAGCCAATGAATGCCTGGTTGCTCAATTTGGTGAAATATTGAAGAAATTAGAGCCAAATCATTACTGGTTTTTCTGGTTTTTTTGGTTTTTCCAAAAACAAAAAAAGGGGTTTTCAAAAATTGATATGTACACATGTCAGATGGTGTTGATACTCAACATTGAGGTTGATTAGGTGTCAATGCAAGTTGCCTATACTTGATTGCACAAATATATTGCGATTTGGAGCCTTGGAAGGCGTGTCAATTCAGGGTACCCCGCACTGAGTGAGTCAGTTCATCTTGGATGATTACAGGTTGATTTCCTACATCAAATTTGGAGTTTGTTGGCTATCTTGGAGTATCTGGAACATTCATTGGAGTGTGGTTGAGCTGAGGAAGGCTCATTTATAGATTTGAAGTGTGCGGAAGGTGTACGCATTGAGCAACATGTCGGACAATCCAGTTGAGATTGTTGGTGAAAAGCTGGATAGGAAGAACTTCCAGGCATGGAAGTACAGGATAAAGAGTTTCTTGAAAGGAAAAGGATTTTGGAATCTCATTACAGGTGCTGAGCCAGAGCCTGAGTTACCTCGGCAACCTACACAGCAGCAGCTTATTGCTCATAAGCAATGGTCAGAGAGAGCATTCAAAGTGCTGCATTATTTGTCTATATGCATTTCTGCTGCTATGCTCATATACATTCAGGATGCTGAGAATCCCAAAGATGCATGGGATACTTTGGTCAAGATGTTTGATACAGATACGAGTGCTCGCAAGTCTCAATTGCGATAGCAGATACACAATGTGAAAAGGAATAAAAGGAGCATACATGATTATGTGCAAGAAATCAAGAAGTTTGCAGATGCATTGGCCACAATAAATGCCCCCATGCCTGATGATGATTTGGTGGATATTACCTTGCGTGGTCTTGGCAAGGAATACAAATCTTTTGATACATCTATCTCAGTGAGGAGTACAGGTCTACCCGACTTCGATGAGTTGGTTTCACTCTTATTGGTTGAGGAAATCAAGCTCAGTGATTCATTTCTGGATGCATCTACTAGCTATGATGATGGCAGAAATCAGGCTTTCTACTCGCAAAGAGGTTTTAGAGGCAGGGGGAGATTCGCATCACGTGGACGTGGTGGTAATGGTCATGGATGGTAGGATAGACCTCCACAACAGAATTTTCAGCCTTCATATGGTGCTCGAGGTGGACGTGGATATGCACCTCAGCGAGGCAGAGGTACCCCCCGTGGAAGAGGACGTTGGCAAGGCCAACAAAATTCTATGCAAGGTGTGGAATGCCATTATTGTGGCAAATATGGTCATATGGCGAGAGATTTCTTTCGCAAACAGAATGATTTGAGAGGGGGAAGAGCACAACGTGGTGGTCATTATGGTGGAAACTATGCACAACATGGTGGTAACTATGCATCAAGTAGCAATGATGGAACTGCAAATCATTTGTTTGCCATGAAGCATGTTGTGGGTTCTATGACAACAAATGCTGAGAATGATGATACATGGTATATGGACTCAGGAGCATCAAACCATATGACATGTCACGATGAATGGTTTGAGCACATGAAGCCTATGGATGTAAAAGGCTTTGTGGAAACAGGTGATGATACCCAGCATGTCATTACACATGTTGGAAGTGTACCATTGGTCATGCACAATGGTCAGACAAAGTCTATGTCAGATGTGCTGTATGTGCCTTCGATCACTAAAAGCTTGGCCTCAGTTGGTCAAATGGTGGAACAGGGATTACAGGTTCGCTTCAATGAGTATGGATGCTTTGTTGAAGACTTCAAACATGGATGTGGAGTGATTGCTAAAGGCAAGAAAGAAGGAAGACTGTTTAAGCTGGATGCTGGAATTCCTGAGCTAAAATCAGCCATGTTCTCAAAGAGCAGGAATGTGGTACAGGATATTGATATGTGGCATAAGAGGATTGGACATGTCAATATACAGAGATTAAAGAACATGCAAACAAGAGGCATTGTCAATGGATTGCCTAGGTTCAAATATGATGGACATATGCATGTTTGTGAAGCCTGTCAGTTTGGGAAGCAGGCAAGATTGAGGTTTCCTAGAGAAGGAAATATGAGTAACAGGCCACTTGAGATCGTACATAGTGATGTATGGGGTCCTGCACAAAACCCATCTATCAAAGGCAGTTTATACTATGTTACATTCATAGATGATTTCAGCATGATGACATGGATATACTTTCTCAAAGAGAAGAGTGAAGTGTTGGAAAAATTCATGGATTTCAAAGCTTTTGCAGAAAAGCAGTATGGCTGTTGGATTAAATGTCTCAGGACAGATGGAGGTGGTGAATACACCTCAAAAGCTTTTGAGCATTTCTTGAGGAAGCATGGAATAAGGAGACAATTGACTTGCAGGTATACACCTCAGCAGAATGGTGTAGCTGAGAGAAAGAATAGAGTCATATGTGAAGTGGCAAGGGCGATGCTTAATGAAAAGAGCATGCCAGATTACTATTGGGCAGAAGCATGTGCTACTGCAGTATATATATTGAACAAAACACCTACAGCAGCCATTCATGGAAGCACGCCAGAGATGCGGCTCACAGGTTACAAGCCAGCCATTGGACATCTTAAAGTTTTGGATGCATAGCTTATGTGCGTGTGCCTGATGAAAGAAGAAGGAAGTTGGATCCTAAGGCAGAGAAATGTATATTTGTTGGATATGCACAGGATCGAAAGGCCTACAAGTGTTATAATCCACAAACTAGACAAGTGGTCATCTCACGTGATGTGGTGTTTGATGAGCTTGCTAGTTGGTATAAAGCAAAAGATGAGGGTGTTATTGAGTCACTTGAGGCTGATGTGCATGTGAACTTGCCACCACAAGCAAGTTCTAGTTCTACTACTATGTCTGGGCCAGTAGCAGAAGCTGAGAGTAGCAGTGTACGTCCATGGTCAGGACGTTTGAGGCATGAGAGTGTGAGCATTGGGAGTAGTGCTATGGATAAAGGCAAAAAGAAAGTCGAAGGAATTGGAATCACAGGTTATGAGTCATCTAGTTCTGAGAGTTTGGATGAGGAGCTTGGCATACCTGTTTTACGCACACCTTGTGCTAGGCAGGATAGATATGTGCCACCACATGCTAGAGTTACAGGTGTACAGAGTGACCCGCAGGCATTGCGGAGATCCCAGAGAGTCAGATATCCTGTTGGCAGATTGACATACAGAGATTTTGCTATGCACTATGCATATATGACATCTATGGTGAAGCATGTGGAACCTACATGCTATACAGAGGCTATTGGAGAGCATGTATGGGAAAAAGCAATGGATGTGGAGATGGACGCATTGGTCCATAATGATACATGGGACTTGGTTGCATTACCAAAGGACAAGAATGTTATTGGATGTAAATGGGTTTATAAAGTGAAGTGCAAATCTGATGATTCTATTGAGAGACATAAAGCAAGATTGGTAGCAAAGGGTTATGCACAGACCCAAGGATTGGATTATGATGAGACGTTTAGTCCAGTGGCTAAGATGGGCACAGTGAGAGCAGTCATTGCTATGGCTGCAGCTAATGGCTGGGAAATGCATCAGATGGATGTTAAGAATGCATTTCTGGAGATCTACAAGAGGAAGTGTACATGGCACAGCCAGAAGGGTATGTACACCCTAGATATCCCACTCACGTATGCAGGTTGAAAAAGGCATTGTATGGTCTGAAGCAAGCACCTCGTGCTTGAAGTGATAAGATGAGCAGATATCTTATCTCACTTGGTTTTCAGATTTCTACAGCAGATTCTTCACTCTATGTGAAGAATACACAGCATGGGATTGTTTTACTAGTCATCTATGTGGATGACTTGATTATCACACGTGATCATGGTGCAGATGTGATGCATGTCAAGAAAGCTTTGAGTGGGCAATTTGACATGAAAGATCTTGGTGAGTTGAGATATTTCCTTGGAATTAAAGTGGTGAAAGATCATGCAGGTACTTGGTTAGTACAGCGCCAATATGCATTGGATATGTTGGCAAAGTATGGCATGACAGGGTGTAAGCCTATGAGTACACCATTGGAGCAAAATGTGAAGTTGCGGGCTGATTATGGCGAGGAATTGGATGATCCTTCTATGTACAGGAAGATGGTTGGTAGTCTCATATACATGACTATCACACGCCCGGACTTGAGTTATGCCGTGGGGCTAGTCAGTCAGTTTATGCAGAGCCCCAGGAAACCACATTTGGATGCAGTGAGACGCATCATGAGATATGTGAAGACCACAGCACATTATGGTTTATTTTATGAGAGTGGTAAAAGCTTGGACATACATGGCTACACAGATGCTGATTGGGCAGGTAGTGCATATGACAGGAGGTCTACTAGTGGATATGCTTTTACACTTGGAAGTGCTGTGGTGAGTTGGAGTAGCAAAAAGCAACCTACAGTTGCTTTATCCAGTACAGAGGCTGAGTACAGGGGTGCAGCCATTGCTACTTGTGAGGCTATATGGTTAAAGAGTCTCTTGATAGAATTATGTGAGCCTCTTGATGGCAAAGTTGTCATTCATTGTGACAACATGAGCAGTATACAGTTGGCAAAGAATCCAGTGTTTCATGCGAGGACCAAACACATAGAGGTCCATTATCACTTTGTCAAAGAAAAGGTGCTGGATGGTACAGTTGATCTTCACTATGTGAAGACTGATGAGCAAGTGGCAGACATCTTTACGAAGCCACTTAGCAGGGAGAAGTTTGAGTACTTCCGGACTATGTTGGGAGTACATGGGATGAGCTTGAGGGGGAGTGTTGAGAGTGTTGATATCCCAAGCTCATCTACATCTTCATTGGCAGTACATAATGAGCTTGAGAGGGGCTGTTGAGATTCAAGCTCGATGTCAGTGTGATTCAGTGTGAGCCAGCTATGCTATGTGCTGGCAGATTAGGTAGGAACATGTGTGAGACATAAATGACTGCGTGTCCAGCTGGTCATAGTGTGTGGACATTAGCTAGGGTTAGTAGAGTGTGGACACAACTCATTGTGTGTTGTGTGGATTATGGATTAGTGCATTATGCTTTGTGTGAGTGTGGACATGGCTTCCCTCTATGGTTAGGGTTTGCAATATACATTAGGGTTTGCTCCTGTGTGTGTGTCTCCTCCTCCTCTACCGTTCTTTCAACAGGGGCAGGGTTTCCCACTTGTTAGGTGGGAACCTAACTTAGAATAAGGGTGGATACCAAGAGGCACACGAGTAGGTGCAAAGGGAGAATTGAAGAGGTGTGCACAAGGCCTACTAAAGAGGAGGTGCTAACCATTGTAATCATCGGGCATTCAGTTCATAATTCAGTTATGGCTTGGGATGTATGGATAATCTCTCTCTCTTTCTTTCTATCTCTCGATCTCTGTGTATGAGCATAGTCTCATTAAGTGTGTGTGTGTGTGTCAATACGCTTAACACATGGCGACCACGATGTGCAGAATCTTCTTCCTTTGGTGAAGAAGGGAGAAACCGTCTGTGTGCTCAGAAACACGAAGCCACTCTCTCTTTCTCTCTCTGTGGTGATTGCAGTGCAGATCATGATGAGAATGGCAAATTCTTTGCGGTCAGTTTCAGTCCGAGTCAGTTTAAGTTCATACTCAATGCGGCTGTGAATGGCAACTACTCCGCAACATGCTGTGGATCTTTCCCCTCAATGCGGTTGGATGCCAGTAGTAGTAGCAACAAACAATGTGTGGTCCCACACTATTGCGGTGTGGAGGCAGACTGTTTTGTGATGGCCGGCGAAGGGCAGTGCAAGGATGCTACATGTTTCTGTCAATACTCTTAACACCACTCAGGGCCTCATCCTCGCATGTCCGGACACGAGACTAATGTGGTGGTCATTTCGAAACCGAATCTGGGAAAATTTCCCTTGCCCGAAAAACGAGGACGATTCTACCTTTTTGATTTTCTTAACAAATTTTCTAATAGGGTCAAGAGACTACTATCCTTCACCTGATCAAACCAGATAGAAGGAAAACTATCACTGACTTAGTTTGAAGAAATCAACGCTTTTTTCCTAACCTAAATTAGGCATAGCCGTTGATCTAATCATTTGAGGAAATCAACTATTTTTTCCTAACCGAAGTCAGGCACATCCATTGATCTATTCATTTGAGAAATTCTTCAGGTTTTTATTTAACTACTCAAATTCTAAGCGTATTCCTATTATTATTTTTTAATTATTAAAACTCCATTGATTCTAGTTGGCCCATGGGTTAGCCACCACCCAACCACTAGAATCGGGAGAACCAGACAATTACTCACCCACCCATAATTGAATGTGTTTCTTAACTTTTGCTTTCGAATACAAAAACGCACACACTCCTCTAAAACTTTAACATATAAAATAATCCATTGACAAACAATTATTGGTTACAGATGTCATAACTCAAAAATTCCATCGAGCCCCTCGTTTCTAAAAAAAATAGTATCACTCTGGACTCTTCGTTGAGACCAACTGGTGAGCAACAAAGGAGATCTAGTAATAGATTACAATAATCATTTCATCCATCATACATATCTTCCACGACATACGCATAAGTGTCATAGACATTTGCGAGCCCGTGCATCTCCTGGTCAGAACCCTCCAAGATCCTCCTTAGGTGTCTTGGCACTTCACTCAAGGACTACTTCATCGGCCCTCGCCCATCGTAGTACTGGAAGTGCACCGTTTTTCAACCATATTGAGGCTTTTCCGCGTGAGCCGTCCTTTGAACACTCCCTGCCAGCTGTTGCAACCGAACTTCCCTTAGAAAAACATATACCAAATGCTCTCTCCTGGCGTAAGACACTTCTTTAAGAAAACAAGGTTTCTAAGCAAGTTTTCAGTTTGATTTTCTTTTGAATACAAGGAGTATTTCTTGAATCAGTATCCCTAAAACTTCTTGATCGGAATTCCGAATTTCATACCAAAATTTCTCGAATTCTATAACCCTAATCTACAGATCAATTCGAAGGGTCTCAAACTTAGTTTCAGATTTGGTGAGAGTTTTGAGTGTACTTTTCTAAACTGGTCACACTTTCTTTCCTCGAAACTGACGAAAGAGTTTGGTCTTGGTCATAGTCTGATTCAAGGTTCAAGTCGGATAAGATTTTTTCTAAACTATCTTTCTCGAAAAGGTTTTAATTCAGTTACTATTTTACTGAATTTCTTTCTTTGAATATTCACTTAACTGATTTCTAAATTAGTTACGAATTCCAATGAGGAATAAATTAATCATTTATCTGAATATTTCGATCTCGATAGATTTCTTGAATTTTTTTTTAATCCGTGTGAATATAAAACGATAGAAATTTCTCTCTTAGAGTATTTAGTTATTTATTTATCAAATACTCATAGAATTTAAGAGAATTCTAAGTTTGATATCAAAATTCTTTATGCATCTATTTATGCATAAAAATCAACTTCAATTGGAAGAACACTATTATATATATATATATCCTTTTATGCATCTTTCTATGCATAGAAATCAATTTTAAAAAGAATAACACTTTTGTAATAAAAAAATTACTTTATGCATCTCTCTATGCATAGAAATCAAATTTAATAAGAATAACACTTTTATAAAAAAAAATCCATTATGCATCTTTCTATACATAATGGGGCATGAAATTACAAAAAAATTTCACGCCGTGAAGAGAAGGTTTCACGTCATGAAAATCAATTAGATCATGTCGTCTCTTAAAAATGATTCATAACGTGAAGGATTCTAAAATGGTTCACATCGTGAACTAAAAATGGCTCATGATGCCATGAAGTGCTATAAAATAGTTCACATCGTGAACGATTTTTTGCACGTTCACGATTTTTAAGTTTGTTAAACCTCGTGGTCTGAGAGGTGTCAGGATAAGGATACCTATTTTTGGCAAGGTAATCCCATGAATTGCAGCATTAATCATGGTGTTGATGCCTAGAGCAGTTCACGGCGTGAAGTTGTACGAAACGGTTCACATCGTGAATGATTTTCTTGCAGTTTAACATGGGAACTTTTCGCGTCGACTAAGGTGATTTAGGGTGAAAAATACTTATCCAACTGTTTCCAAAATGAGTTTGCCATGCCTAAGGAGTATAATACAAGTTCAAGGCATAGTCAATGGCTCCTTATTTTTTTGATTTTTGAAAATAAGAAAAAACAGAACACCAACGTGGTTGTTCACGTTGATGATTCGAGTGATGCAAACATCAGATTTAACTAGAAAAAACAGTGAAGCTCTCTTCCACGACCACTCCACCACACAAATACACAACAAACACAACCAATTTTTCACTTCCACACAAATCTTATCCATTCATTTCCTACACAATGCACTACCAGAATGTAAAGGCAATCATGAATCTTATGAAATGGGAACTGAAACTCCAAGAGGAAGAAAGAAACAAAGGTGTTTCTCCGACAGCGGTGCCAAAAATGTTATAGGCTACCACACCTCCAAGAGGGAACCCAATGCATTCACCTAAAGGACGAGCAATAGAACACACAACTATCATAGGGCACTTACCAATGCTTCGAACTTGAGTCCCTTGAGGCCTCCAAGCTCACTTGTTAAGCTCCAAACCTCAAAGCTCCACCTGCATGCTATCATCGTAGAGTTTCTCGCACCATCGCATAAGGCAATCACTCTCTCTCACTCTCCCACACAAGCAAGAAACATACAAGAATAGAAGAGGCACAAGTGCTAGAATACTCTCTCTCAAGACACAAAGAAGAGCTCTCAATAGCACAAAGCGGATTGTCTCTATTCATTATGAGAAAAAATGCCTTATATACATTTGGCCGTTATTCACACTTGGGTGCCCAAAACTTACTTAACTAAGGACTTGGGTGGCCAATATCTCATAATGTACAACTTTTATAGTGCCTTTTTTTGTCACTTATTAATGTCCTCAATCGAAGGAGCATACTTGTTAATCCAAAATGGGATTGACATTTAATCTTCCACCCATGGAGCCAGAGTCCTCGTCAAATCAGGAGGGGGGAAGCTAGTGGAAGGAAGCTCTCTCTCTATTTTCTCAATAAGTTTGTCCACAGGTGTTTGTGCAGGGGCCTCCGCCCTTCTTTTAGCTCTGGGGTACTGCTTTACCTCTACAATTTTCTCCACATTTTTTGTAGTCTTGGGATGCTGCTTGACCTCCAATGCAGAAAGTAGAGCCTTGCGGGTGTGCTCATCACAAACTGTGACTAATACCTCTAGCTTCAGTAGAGGTATTTTTCTTGGCATGAAGGGATGTTTGGGAATCTTGTCCAAGAGCCGCATTATAGTACCCCAAAGTATGTGCATTAACCCGCTTGACTAACAATGTATGTGCATTAAACGCTTGGGGGGTTCACCTAAAAATATGTAAGTGTAACACACGTGAGTCAATCAAGAGGGGTATATTAATTAAAAGAAGTTACGGAACTACATTTACAGGAAGGGTTTTTTAAACCAATTTTAAAAAAAACCACAAGTTTATGAAGAAAAAGGGGGTCATTTTATTTATAAAAGTATGTAAGTGTAAGGGATTTTTAAAATACCCATTCAATGCATGTGATACATTAAATTTCTTAGATGTGAATCCCCCAAGATTAAACCCCTTGACCAGTTGATTGCAATACAAAGATATGGGGGCTGCCATATAACTAATGTACAACCGGGCTTTAAATATCATCTCAGGCACTAGCCAAAATTAATGCACTGAATTTATAACAAGTGATACTACAGCATGAGAACATTCCAAGCTTAAGGACTTTGTGGACATGGAGACTTTCAGCCCTTTATGGCGTATAATGGCAACCAAGTAGAATAATTGGTACATGGAAAAAATAGATAGAACACATGAACTATAAGGCTATCTTGGGACAAATAGTTGTCTCGGCCCCCGGTAGAGAATGGAGTCAAAGTTTCTTGCATGCACAAGCTTTGGCAATTTTCATCGATGAATAGGGCTTAGCTTTGGGTGATATACCTTGACCCGATGTGCACTTCACTTTCTTTTTCGGAGTTATCCGATTTGTTGAATAGTTGTGTGCCTTTTTCCTTGACATTCTTTATATGACTTTTTCCAAAGTAGATTTATCCTATGCATCTTGCCTCACTAATTTCATTCAAAGGTTCTACGAGATTGCACCCATTGACACTCACAGGATCTAACACAGTCTTATTTATGTATGTAGAAAGAAGCCTCTAGCTTCTTTGACTCATCATCCAAAGCACATTGACTATCTAAGATATTCGAAGGTTCTACTAGATTGCACACGATGACAGTCGGAGGATCCAACATAGTCTTATTTGAGTATGTAGAAGACTCCATCTTCTTTGACTCACGATCCAAAGCATGTTGACTATCTCCATTAGAGTAAATATTGGCTTTTTTCTCCAATCCTACTCAAAATTCCCTAATAGCAAGGGAATGCTTGTCTTCACCTCCCTTTTTGTTTCTACATTTGGCTAGTATAGTGCTACTGAGCTCGATTTCTTGAAGAAAAAGATGTGGAATTTTTTTTTTGGATCAGGTACCCCTTGAGGCCTCTACAGAATAGAGAGAAGAAACATAGATTACCTATGCTCACTACCATAATATATGCTAGCTTGCATATAGTTATCATTGTTTTACATGTTAATTAGAACACCCATATGCTTACAAGCATAGTTCTATGCTAAAAATAATAATAACTATACTAGAACACTCATATGCTAACAAGAATACTCATATTATAATTAGCATAGTTGTATGCTAACAAAAAAATGACTATACTAGTTAGCATAGTCTATGTTAACTAGCATAGAATATGCTAGTTACTAGTATAGTTACCATAGTTTGCTATGATAATTAGAATAGCCATATGCTAACAAGCATACTCATATGCTAATTATCATAGTTATATGCTAATAAAAAACTTATTAGATACTAATTAACACATGCTAATCGTGTGCTAACTAGCATAGTATATGCTGCTTGTTAGCATATAGTTAGCATAGTCTTCTATGCTAGCTAAAATAGCTATATGCTAACAAAAGAGTCATATGCTAACTAAAATAGCATAGATATGCTAACTAGAAGACTCATATGCTAATTAGCATAGTTGTAAATTCCAAGTCTTATCTACTAGCTAAAATAGCTTATGCTAACCAGAAGGGTCATATGCTAATTAGCATAGTTGTACGCTAAGTAAAAGCTATGCATACCTCTTAACATAAATTGTGCTAGGTATAAGGTAACAAGGATTATTACTTAATAGCTTAACAATGGTAAAAAACATATAACCAGCATAACATATGTTGATTAGCAACTAACATAAACAATGCTAATTAACATAGTAATAACATACAGTGATGCATTATGCTGGCCACTGATTATAGTTTGCTAAATAGCCAAGGCATATATGTACTACTAAACATAAACCAGGAGCTAATGTCACTCAAAAAAGTACAAGGGTGTAACCTGATATCCAAATGATATTTATAGCAGCACTTTGTGGAATCACAAAATCACAATTTTCTTCTCTACATTGTGCACCTTCTGAGGTGCACATAGTTGCAAAACACATGGAATGGTATACATGGTTGCACAATAGTGAGACTAGTGTGAAAGTTTTATTAGCATCCAAAAATACACCACAACAGGTCTGCACATTAACTTGGGAGAGTAAGATTTTCCATTCTCTTACTTCCGTAGGATGGCGCATTACGAAAGAGGAAAGCCCTGCTGCTTGGCTGAACTTTGTTTAGCATGTCCTGAATGAGGACACGCTACCTTGCTAGATTCTTCTCGACTTTATGATGCACCTCCAACTTAGTCTGCAAACATAGCTATGTGAGAAATGTACCAGTGTGAATCTATAGAAAAACAAATCATGTACAACAAAAAATAGAAGACTTTTTACCTCTATCACAGAGATGTTCTCCAGTTCATTTGAACCCCCTCCAATCATCTCCAAAGTGCCTGGTTGTGTTGATATTTTCACTTCAAGGCTGGATTTCTCAATCAAATCTTTGGAGGCAAGGATGCCATCGTCTCTTTTGCAACTTGAATCTCCAATCTCAATGCTGACAAGAAAGTACCTACTCTCTCTTTAGTCATCTACTTTAGCTTTGCATCCTCCTCGTAGACCGCTTTTGACAAAAGTGGCACATTTTATTTCTTTCGAGGTAAAATTTTCAGTATCCATGGTTGTAAAATAGTTTTTGGATCATGTTTTCAAGTTGCATGGAGTGTCCTATCAAATTGTTAGTGTGATTAGGATGTGAAGATTATGAATTCATTTTGAGGACATTGTTTGAGATCATGGGGACTGTTTTGACACCTAGCACCGCCTATCAAACAAACTGAGAGGTTGAACAAGTGTGTGAAAACTTACTTGAGAACTATTTCCATGATATTCAAGGTGTTTGGGATGAGTGGTTGCCGCTTTCTGAGTTTTCTCATACTAGTATGCATCATGAGAGCTTTGGCATGTCACCTTTTGAGGCACTCTATGGGTACAAAAAGTGAATATGCCAATGATGTTTAAAAAGCAAGAGGGGTTGAATCATAATGCAAAAGAGGAGATGGAAAAGTTGGATGCACTCTTGCAACAATGAAAAGCTAATATGAAGCAAGCTCAAGAAACAGTGAAACATTATGCTAATGCTCGGAGGCCATTGGATTTCATCAAGGGTGATTAGGTATTCTTGAGGATTCCCAAAACAAGATATGGTTCTCTCAAGGACAACACAAATACCAAGTTAGCTCATCGCTACTATGGGCTATACAAGGTGGTGAGGCGTGTTGGTGAAATTACTTATCAATTGGCACTTCCATTAACCTCAAAGATTCATGATGTGTTCCATGTGTCATACTCTTATGAGCTCTATCCATGCACAAAGTGCTGTCATGAATGGGTATAGCTCTCTTTACATGTGCAGGGATCTCTATGTATAAGGTTATTTGGAAGATGAATCACCTCTAGTGAATAAGGAGGGGATGATTGAGTATGGGTCGGAAGCAATTTTGGGTACAAGAGAAAGAGTTTTTCACACAGCTTTACATTAGTGGAGTACTTGGTCAAATGGTGAGGGCTACCTAAGGAAGAAGCTTCTTGGAAATCCTCCTATACATTGGAAGTATTTTAAGGATTATTGGATCCATTTTGGAACTCCAAGGAGGGTCAAGAATAGTTAATTAACTTGTTGGAAATTCATGTAAATTCACCCCGTGAACATCCCTACACCCTTGGAAATTGGATGCATAATGTTTGGAAGCTACTCAAGGTTTTCACACCATTATGGAGTAGATGTTATGGCTTGTTTTGAGGGTTTATTGACTATTTTATATCCATATACATGCAATTTTGGCTTCCCATATATCATGTGAGCATGAGCTTCATATTTGACATGAGTCCATAAACATATACTCCATCATGCCTTGGGGTTTCGAAGATTTGTATTTGTTTCCTCTAAAGCTTGGAGTATGGATACATGTGATGAGTCATGAAGCAACCTCTGTGGAATGCAAGGGTTGGCTACCATAGGGCCATTGTTAGGACTATATTGCCTCCTTGTGGGTTGTGAACTTTGATGCATCCTATGGCCATGATAATGATTATGATGATGATGGTAATACACCCACGTGTTCTTGGTTGATCAATCAAACACCAGCACTTAAATCCCTGTGTGAGGTTTCGATGTAAAGAGAGAAAGCTGGAACTGAGTTCTTGTATGCATACTTGTAATAGTTTTTGTCCTGAAAATACAGTCTTGTAAACTTGAAGTAAAGTTTTGAGGATAGTCCACCTCAGACATGTATCTTGTCTTGGAGTTTGGTTTGGATATTGAGGAGCTGTATTCTGAAGATGGTTCTATGTTTGAGGTTGTTTATTCTCAGAGTGATGCAGGGTATTGGTCAATCATAGTTCATATCGATGAAGCGGAGTGGGCTGATTGTGAATGGGTGCTAGATGAAGATGGTTCTCGAGGATGTAATGGATGTTCAACTCTGTAAAGATGAAGACTTGTATTGAAATAAAGTTTGTTCATACTCTTGGGTCTAGTGTTCTGGGTGTGTTTGTATCAGTGTGTGGAAGTGTGACACTCTATAAAGGCATATATAGCTATACCGCTTCAGTGTCATCACTTTTTAGTGCCTCCACAGAGGAAAAAATTTCCTTCGGTTTGTGAAAGAAGACAAGGGTTTATGTGAAGAAATATTGAAGAGATGGCTCAGGACTTTCCAAAGTATTGGGGATTACCGCATGAAAGTGCATTTAGGTTTCTAGAAAAAATGGAATTTATAGCTTTGATGAAAGACAGGGCAACCCCGAAGATCCTCTCTCAGATTTTGACTTATTGCTTGCAGGGTGATGCAAAAGCATGGCTATTGATGTTTGTGACTACACAGGAATGCTCATCAACAGGATCCTGAGTACCGTGTAGCTAGAGCTACATTTTTTGCACAGTTTTGCCCGTGTAAGAAGTCCAAATGATGTGTGGAAAGAGTTGTGTAAAATTGAGCAGAAGGATGAACAGGATGTGGATCAGTATTTGATTGAGTTTGGTAGACTGTGGAGTCTATGGTGTGAGGCTTTGATTCCTGAAGTACCCTCGTAGATGATAAAGAGAGACCGGTTTGTGGCTGGTCTAGAGCCAACCCTCCGTCTGAAGGTGGAGCTGAAGAATCTGGATAGCTTTGAGGAAGCTGTCAGAGTTACTCAAGAGAAGGAGTGAAAGGTGAAGCATTTGAGGCAATTGGGAATACAAGAAGAGCCAAAGAAGTTTGTGAAGATGCCAGAGATTGAGAGTGTGCATCCTGAAAGAGAAGCTGCTGTTGTTCCTGAACAGGAGGATACTTTGAAGAGGACATTCATGATGCAGTGGAACTCATGAAGTCTTTAAGTTTTAATTAGATGGAAGCAGGTGGAAGGGGAAGAAGCCGAGGTGCTCCAAATAATAGAAGGGATATTATGCAACAGGTGAAGGAAATATGGGAGGATCAAGGAGAGGACGAGGCTACTATTTAAGCAATGTCCAATGCTAGAACTGTGGGGAGCGGGGACATATCAGGCCTCAATGTGATAAACCGCCCAGGGCAGGTGGTGGAATGTATCCCATGATGCAAAGAACTAATGATAGATCAGGAGATCACAATATTGAGGTAAAAGATCCAAATCAGCCCTCTGCCTTAGTGGAGTTAAATGGGAAGATAAAGGAAAGGGACCGGCTCTTAGCTTGATAGGAGTGGAGATCATCCCAAAGATCATGCCCGTGGCCAAGAGGACAAGAAGTACAATGGTGGAAGCTGAACCGTCTTCTAAGAAAGGAAAACATGTCCAATTTGACATAATCCCTCAACCAGAGAAGAAGAAAAGGAACCCAAGAAGATGCTATAAAACTTCAGATTTGCGTACCGGTCAAGGTCATGAAGAAAACACCCTGATGGGTGATTTGAAGGGAAGGGCAGCCAATATAACTTTTGCCCAATTGCTTCGATTGTGTCCGAAGCTCAAGAGAGAGTGGAAGAGGTTGGCAAATCCGAGGAAAGCAAATGAGCAGGAGCCCACACAAGGTGAAATTGAGCTGATGTCTGTGGAAGACCTTCCTGATATTTATCCATCAGCGGTTGATGCTTGGTGTGGAGGTGTGAGTGTTGGAGAGGCATATGTAGATGGCGGTGCACAAATCAACATAATGACTCAGTCTTGCATGGAGAGATTGGGGTTAAAGCTGAATGCTAATTCAGATTTTAGACTTCGATTGGCAAAAGTGAAGTGTCTGGGTATATGTACAGGAGTGTCAGTGATTTGCAGCATGAATTGCCATATTATGCCGGCTGGTTTGGGATCTTATCTGCTGATTTTAGGTAGGTCTTAGCTCAGACAGGTGGGTGCCATCCAAAATTAGAGGAGGGGTACTATAACTGTACATAATAAGAGAGGAAAAGCCAGGAAGTTGAATATGAGTAGCAAGCTCAAAATGAAGAGTGAGCCTGAAGAAACAAGTACTAATGAATATACAAATAGTGAAATTGAGGAAGAAAGTTCTACTTCTGATAATGAAGGTCAGGTATCATTTCTAGTGAAGGAAGAAGATGAGCATGTAATGCAAGCTGAAGAGATGCTAAAGGAGGAAGAAGAGAGTAGACTTGAAGATATGGACAGTTTGATGCAACCTCCATATTCACCCAGTGTAGAGAAAGAGAAGCTGTTACACGGTATGCTGAATCCCAGATTGCAGCAACCAGCGGAAAAAGAAGAATATATGAAGGTAATACATAAATTTCCATATTTGTTCATTACCTCATATGAAGAGATCCGAGGATTCAAATGTGAACCAATGCCTATAGTATTGAAAGAGGATGTGAAGCCAGTGTTTCAGAAGCTAAGAAGAATAAATAGAGGGCTATTGCCTGTGTTGAGAGAGGAGTTGAGTAAGTTATTAAGGGCAAGATTAATTTATCCAGTAGATCACTCAGATTGGGCAAATCCACCAGTGGTCATTACTCCAAAGCATACAGGCGGGTGGAAAGTCTGTATTGATTACAAGCCTCTAAATGCTGCAACAAAAAGCAATCACTATCCTCTCTGCCATTCATTGATGATATTTTGGACAGGGTTGCTAGGGGTATGAGAGGTATAGTGTATGCGATGGCTTCTCTGGGTATTTTCAGATCTCAATTGTGAAGAAGGACCAAGCTAAAACCACTATCATTATGCCGTGGGGTTGCTTTTGTTATCGAGTAGTACCATTTGGTTTGAAAAATGCACCCTCATGGTATCAGAGGAATACTGATAGAGTACTTGCACCTCTTACTGATGATTTTGTGAAAGCTTTTTTGGATGATATATGTGTATATAGTTCTCAAAAGGAGCATGGTGATAAATTGGAGCAAGTATTTTCTAAAATGGATGATGCAGGTGGTGGACAGCTGAATCCTAAAAAAGTGTCATTTAGGATGTTAAAAAGTGAAGCTGTTGGGTCATATGATATCTCAAAATGGAATTGAACTTGATGGAGAGAAAATAAAGGCTCTTATCTTATTATATGCACCATCAACATCCAGGCAACTGCAGACTTTTGTCTAGAAGGTAAAGTATATGGCAAGATTTATTCATTTAGTATCTCAATTGCTTTATCCTCTTCAATGGGCCATGAAGAAAGAACCATTGCAATGGAATGAAGAATGCCAGGAAGTGTTTGAGAAAGTGAAGGAGGTATTGGGAGGTATTTCTAGTATAAAAGCCCCAGATTTCTTTCAGGTCTTTTATGTGAATCCTTCTTTTTGTCCCGATGTGGTTGGAGAAATCTTAATGCAGAGAAGAGATGAGTCCAGATACATGAAACCTGTATATTATGCAAGTAGGGTGAAGACAAAAGCAAAAAGGAAATATACAAAGGCTTAATTGGTTTTGTCAAGTCTGGTGTATGCTTGCAGGAAGTTCAGGTCATATCTCTTAATGAGACCATTTATGGTTCTGACGAACTATACTCTTCTCCCTCAGCTGGTGAATGGTACTTCGCTCTCAAAAGATATGATGCGATGGTTATTGGAGCTTCAAGAATATGATTTCTCGTTTTTTATTGAAGATACTTGTTGCAAGGCAATCTGGCAGATCTTCTAACATATAAGGAAGGCCCGATCCTAGTGAAGGAAGTGGATTCAAAGATAGAAAAAGAGGAACAAATTATCATTCCCGGAGCTCATGTCTTGTTCTTTGATGGTTTGTATAAGAGGAGTATACATCAGGCCATCGAGGGCTATATAATCCAGGATTCAGAAGGTGGGCTGATTCTAAAGGATGGAATACGTCTGAAAGCCGAAAGTAATAATGAGGCTGAACACAGAGCATTGTCTCAGGGGCTGCAGGCTACTCTAAAACAGAAAATTTAGAAACTAATTGTAAAAGGAGATTTCCTGTTAGTAGTAAAGAAGGTCTTGGGTAGTTGGCGGGCAAAGAATCCGAGATTAAAAAGATGTTTGGCCGATGTTAGAAAGCTTCTACATCAATTTACAGCATGGAGTATTCAACATGTGCGGTGGGAGGACAATCACAGTGCACATGAGTTAGCCCCCCAAGAGGTAATTGATCTGGACCCAGTAATTGCAAAAATTGAAGAGCCATTATACAGGGGGAGAGAATACCTGTCTAAGGTGGTGGATTACTTACTCTCAAGTCGCTTGCCTGAGGAGCTCAAGAAGGGCCAAAAATATCATTTTATCAAGAAGAGTAAGCATTATGTCATGATTGGGGATGAATTGTATATGCAAGGAGCTGATCAGGTATTGAGAAGAATTCCCTGGAGGGAAGAAATATATCATATTCTATCTTCAAATCATGAGGGAGCTTGTGGAGGTCATTATGCATTTAAGATCACCTTGCAGAAGATATTACCGGAGGGTTATGTATGGCCTTCCATCTAGAATATTCAGCACTGGTGCAGGTCTTGCCATGAGTGCCAGAGAATGGGGAAAAGAATCCTAAAAATGGAGACGAGAAATATCATGCTGGTATATGACATTTTTGAGAGGTGGGGGGTGGATGCAGTTGGCATTTCCCATGACGGCTAGAGGGAGGTGTTATATGCTTACTACGGTGGATTACCTATCAAAATGGGTAGAAGTGAAGGCAGCAAAGAGAGTAGATAGTAAGGAAGTGGCTGATTTTGTGTATGAACATATATGCTACAGATTTGGTATTCCTCTGGAGATATTATCAGACAACGGTCTTGAATTTTAAGGAGAGGTAGTTGACCACTTATGCAGAAGACTAAACATCAACCACAAGTATACCACTCCTTATCACCCTCAATGCAATGGTTTGAATGAAAAATTCAATGGTGAATTTAAGCTGATGATGACTAAAATGACAAAAAGCCATGTCAAAAATTGGAATGTAGAGATGAATCGTGTATTATGGGCATACAGAGTTGCAGTGAAATCTGGTACACAATTCTCACCATTTCATTTAGTTTATGGGAAAGAAGCACTCATGCCTATTAATGTAGAAATTCCAGCCTTGAAGTTCCTGGTTGAAGAAGGACATAAACCCATCAATTGTTACAGAGAAAGATTGCTAGCCTTGCAAACAGTCCAATTATACAGAAAGCTAGCTTTTGATCACTATGCCACTATGCAATTGAAAAGACAAGAGAACGAGAATAAGGAAGTGAAGCAGAAAGAAATCAAAGAAGGTGATCAAGTTCTCAGGTATAATAGCAAGCTGGACAGTACATTTCATACTGCATTCCAGACAAAGTGGGAAGGTCCATACAAAGTTGAGAAAAAGTTTCATAATGGAAGGTATCAGCTTCCTGATTTAAATGGAAAGAAGCATAAAAGAAGGGTGAATGATTTGTGATTAAAGAAATATTTTTCTCGGTTGATGTTAGCCTTGAAAGAAGAAGGTCAGGAAGCTTGTGATGCATGTCAGGAGGTTGTGGAGAATACAGAGGAAGATCTGAATATTACATCCCTGTTTGTACACCTGCTGGACATGAATGTCCCAGCAGAGATAGGGGGTTGCTAAATATGTGTGGACAAAAAAAGAGACTGATGATGTGTACATACTGTGCAGAGTACTAAGAGTTTTAGGAAATATGTAATCAGTTTGGATCAGTTTTGAGTTTTGGTTGAGATTAAATCTGCTGAACAGGAGGAGGATAGGCATAACCATCAGGCCTTGCATCCACATGATGTGGTGATCTTGTTGCTTTTGTTGACGAGCCTTCAGGTGTGTGTGTGTGTGTGTGTCAGTGCCTGCATGAGTGCTGACCGTTTGCATTTGGGCATGCCCTTTGTAAATATATGGCATGGATGTAGGTGGCGTGTGACCTAAGGCCAATGAGGAGGCAAAAAGTGTGGTGCTAATGGCATGTGAGCAAAGGATGGAAGGCTTCAGTGGTATGGGGATGTGGTTTAAGGGGCTGCGCAGTATGAACAGCCTTAAACAATAAAAAACTAATAAGAAAATAGAAGCTTCAAGCTTCCAGAAAATGAGGATGGCGGCTGCCAATGGCAGATTAACCTTCACCGCGTGTGCAAGAGAATGGAAGGGACCACATGGCAAGAGGAGGTGAGCTTGCTATATGGGGAGTAGGGAATCCCTGAGAGGAACTACAAAAGGAGTCGCCAAAAGAGAGATGGAGGCAGGGGACTGCAAAGAAGCAGAGGAGGATAGAAGGTGACCATGACTGCAGGCCAGGAGAGAGAGAGAAGGTGGACTATTGCTCGGTCGCTACTACAAGTTGGGAGATCCATAGGAGGGGCACCGCCTGTAGGAGAGAGGAGGATTGTCGTGAGCTGAATCGAGAAGTTGATGAAGGGAAGTGTGGAGCTGAAGCAAGCGCCTACATTTTCTTTGAATTTGGGAAGCTGCGTAGCAGTGGAAACAGAGGAGATCAATTATGGGTTTTCTACAGTCACCGTGGAAAGAAGTTGGCAAGTGAAGGCTTCCAGGGATGACATTTTCCAGCATGTAGATGGCGTGTGTGGGGGCTGCAAGCCAAATAGCGCATGAAAATGGGGGAATGCCTTGGGGTTTCGAAGAGAACATTTGTATTGGTTTCCTCTAAAGCTTGGAATATGGATACATGTGATGAGTCGTGAAGCAACCACTGTGGAATGCAAGGGTTGGCTACCATAGGGCCATTATCAGGACTGTATTGCCTCCTTGTGGGTTGTGAACTTTGATGCATCCTATGGCCATGATAATGATTATGATGATGATGGTAATACACCCACATGTTCTTGGTTGATCAATCAAACACCAACACTTAAATCCTGTGTGAAAGTATACTGGACGGGTTCTTTGTGAGGTTTTGATGTAAAGAGAGAAAGCTAGAACTGAGTTCTTGTATGCATACTTGTAATAGTTTTTGTCCTGAAAATACAGTCTTGTAAACCTAAAGTAAAGTTTTGAGGATAGTCCACCTCAGACATGTATCTTGTCCTCGAGTTTGGTCCGAATATTGAGGAGCTGTATTTTGAAGATGGTTCTATGTTTGAGGTTGTTTATTCTCAGAGTGATGCAGGGTATTGGTCAATCATAGTTCATATCGATGAAGGGGAGTGGGCTGATGGTGAATGGGTGCTAGATGAAGATGGTTCTCGAGGATGTAATGGATGTTCAACTCTGTAAAGACAAAGACTTGTATTGAAATAAAGTTTGTTCATACTCTTGGGTCTGGTGTTCTGGGTGTGTTTGTATCAGTGTGTGGAAGTGTGACACTCTATAAAGGCATATATACCTATACCGCTTCAGTGTCATCAGCGTTCCTTTTTGTGTTTCACTCATGGTGGTCACTCTTATCAAGGTGGCAATTCTTCTCGACTTTCCTATCCCAATTAACATTTTTCCTATTGTGAAAAAAATGGTCATATTATCTCTGATTGTTGGGCATGTCAATATGATGAGAAACATGGCATTACCACCAGCAACCTCATTCGAATTCCTCCAAAAATCATACTCCTTGTGACTATTGTGGTCGTACACAGATCATCCATCTCATCGTTGTTTCAAAAGGCGATATGATCAAGATCGTAATCAACAATAAGTCATGAAAAATGACAACGAGTCATGAGTTGTCGTTTGCAACAAGCTGTCTTGATTTTTCACTAGTCCTAAATATTGATCAATTTTACACTCTTTTAGAGACATTGAAGAGAAATGCATTTAGAAATTTTACAAAATAAGCATAGTTTTAAACTTCTTTTTAAAATGTACATATTGCTAATTTAAAGATTTTAAGAAAATCACTTTTTTGTGTCAAATAACAAAATGAAAAAAACAAAGTCAATAGAAGATCTAATATTCTTTAAAACTACTAATAATTCATGCATGTCTATGTAATATATAATGTATTCTTTACTTAGAACTACAAAAATGTACTTTTTCTTCTCTAAAAATTTAACTAACTTCATCCCAATAATTGCCTCATATCTTATCATTGAATTAGAGAATATGGAGTCCATGGCCATAGAAGAGGCTTATTGAAAGAAACAATTTCTCTAGATTCAAATAGAAAACTAACAATCCAAATAGTCAAATTTTAGATGGTAGTGAGTGCTACAATTTATCAATTTACTTTATTTTGATCTAACAGTTCGATTTAGAGTTATCGTCTTTCAAAAAACACAGTTTTTAGTTTATAACAGTTAAATTTTGAGGCATGAAAATGACATCTGTCGTTTTGAAAATTTGATAAAAATTTGGATTCCAAAATTCACTTTGTTGACAAAATAGATTCTAGAATTCAAAATTTTGGACACAGTGACGTTTCTATTGTGAGTGAAATTTTCATCCACAAAAATATATTTTGCTTTATAATGCACAAAAAATTCACTTTTATTGGATGAAAAAAATTACATCGACCAAAAAAATTCTGTCAAAAATTCATCGATGGAAAAAATTTCATCAAAAAATTCGTCGCTGAAAAAAAATCCATAAAAATTTCGTCGACGAAAAAAAATTCCGTCAAAAATTTCGTCGAAGAAAAAAATTTAATGATTATGTTCATCATAATATTTCTCCTAGAGGAGTACTTTTTGTTGTGGATGGTTCTCTTTTTATTGTTGATTCTAGTTCTACTGGTAATATGACTTTGCCAATCTCAATGGCTTCATAATTATCATGCTCTTCCAATTAAGAAATTGGTGTATCTTGCTGATATGTCACTACTTGTCAAGTCATGGGTGTTGTTGATCTAGCTTGGCAGCACTAAAAGATCCCTGTCCCCTCCACGCAACAACTTTGGGGGTGCTAGTAGTGGAAGTAGCACTTCTTGCGCAGGGCAGGGCCTCTCACTCAAGGCCTCGCCCATGGATATCCGAACAAGAGACTAATCCCTCAGTTCTCCCAAAACCAAACCCGGAAAAACTTCCCTCGCCGAGAAAGCAAGGGCGATTCCTCCAGGATATTTTTATTCTAACGTAGTCAAGATCCTTAATTAACCAAACTGATCCAACCGAACCCGTAAGTCACATGGTCAGATCAAGGAAAAGACTTGCACTTGGATCATAGAGACCAACGCTTTTTTCCTCATCGAGAGGCATAGTCGTTGATTCTTTTCCATAGAATAAGGACTATCCAGGATTTACTTCATATATCGTACCATAACAGAATTGAGTCTCATTTTAGGGATCCATCAGTCCAGTCTAACCCCATCTAATCCCATGGTTTAGCCAACTGCCCAACCATTGTAGTGATGGGATCCATTTAGGAACTTGGCTAGGTTTTGTCCCAAGTACCAGGGAAAAGAGTTCCCAAGTCCCCTAGCCAGATCTTCATGCAAACTTCAAGCTAGTCACACCACTTACACACCCAATATGAAATTGCCTATTTCATAGATTCAGCTGTCTTTAAAATAATCTTTTAATGAAACCATAGAATCACTGATCATAATGCCCCTAAAAAACTGGTTGAATTCCAATTTCCATTCATTCCTTCATCGATGTACCTATGGCATCATTGGCAACTAGAACGCTCACCACCTGTCCACTGAGGGGCCTTTTCAATAGTTCCTAGCTCATAGTACCCAAAAATATATTGACTTATAAAAATCTAGATGGACTTTCCATTAAAGATCAGCAAGATCAACCAACAGATCCATATAAAAGAGCCATCGACTCATCCATTGAGGACCAGCAAGGTCAATCAACCAGATCCATGCCCAAATTTCAGAAAACAACTCTAACACCTTGTTCCATTTTTCTTCCTTGACGCATGCGTGGGTATCTTCGACGACCTAGAGCCCTAGCACAGTATGGTAAGCACCCTCTAGGATCATTCGTAGGTCACCTAGCACTTCACTCATAGGTTGCTTCCTTGGTTCCTCATTCACCGTACAAAAAGCTCACCATTTAAATCGAACCGAGGCTAGTCAAGACCCCGACAACCTTGCTACGTGAGATGTCCTGTGTTGACTCTCCGTCAGCTGTTTGCAACTTTAACACTTTGGCATCCACCACGACCTCATTCACAAGATGGTCAAAATGCTTTCCCAGCATTCTTGACATAAAACAATCTATTTAAAAACAGGTCATAAATACAGTTTCTAACGAACTCTCATCTTTCACATCGTTCCACATCATTTCTCGTTATTCCACATTCTTCTAAATCAATTCACTTTGCTTAATCCATCCAATCATATGTATTCCCATCGTCCTTCATCCAATCACATTGTATTACATCCCATCACATCTATCCACATCTATCCTCATCATATCTCATCCATTCTCATCTACCTATATCCACATCACATCACATCATATCCATTCATATCACATCTCATCTATTCACCAACTACCCAAATCCACATCACATCCATTCACATCACATCTATCTTGATTCACATCACATCACATCTCATTCATTCACATCACATCCCATCCATTCACATCACATCACATCCACATCACATTCATCCACATCCATCCAGTCATCCACATACACGTCCATCCACTTCCATCCATACATTCACATTCACATCCACATATATTCACATTACATCTCATTTCATCCATATCTCATCACATTCACATCCACATCCACATTCATTTACATCACATCACATCCTTTCACATCCACATCCACATCCACATCCACATCCATTTACATCACATCACATCTTATCACATCCACATCCACATCCATTTACATCACATCACATCTTATCACATCCACATCCACATCCATTTACATCACATCACATCCTTTCACATATCCTCACTTCTCATTCTCATCTCTTCATTTGTAAGATTCCTCCCTCTAGCTTTTGAGGTGTGTAGGTATAAGAACCTCCCCTTCTAATCTTATAATTATTTTCCTCTCTGAAATAAAAGAAAGATCCTATTTTACCCTGTTTTGGTCCGGAGAGAGAGAAAATGTCTAGACGGAGGTAATTCGAAATTAAGATATTTTTGGATATAAAACTCCTCCTAGTGTCTAAAATGGTTTCCTCTGAAAGAGATTCAAAAAGAACTTTCCAATGTGCAATTGGAATTAATTGAAAATAGGTATAAAGGACCTTAGCCTAAGGGTCTAGATTTTCAGAAATTTTTAGACTATGGTCTAATTAAGGCTCCTATGGACCAATGAGATTAATCCAAATGTAGGGAGAAGATAAATTGAATAATAAAAGAAAAATACCCAAAAATGTGTAAATGCTCACATAAGATGAAGAGTTGACTGAGTACAAGGTTTATTAGTTAAAAATTTATTTATCTCTACCTCTACACATTCACATGCCCTTATAGATCTCATTCATATGGATATTTGTGGACCTTTTCCTCCCTCCAAATCTCACTATCGTTATTTCATTACCTTCATTGATGATTTATCTCATTTTACATGTGTTTTTATTTTGAGGCATAAGTCTGAAGCCTCATCCATATTCAAGCAATATCAAAAAGTAGTTGAACTTCATACTGGTCGCTCTATCAAGACTCTCCGTAGTGACAACGGTGGATAATATATTTTAAATCTCTTTGATGACTATTGTATTGAATAAGGAATTCATCATGAGTTCATTGTTCCATATTTTCCTCAACAAAATGGCATTGCAGAAGCGTAAGAATAAAACTATTATTAATGCTATAAGATTCATTCTAGATTATCCAAGAGCTTTTGGGCTGAAGCATTTCATACAATAGTCTTTGTTCAAAATCATCTTCCCACAACTGCACCTGTTGGTAAGATTCCCATTACAGTTTGGACAGGGAAAACTCCTTTTGTATCATATTTTTGCACCTTTGGATGTATTGATTATATTCATGTTCCAAAAGAAACGCGAAAAAAGTTGGATCCTCCTGGTTTGAAAGTTATATTTATTTGATATTCTGATAATTCTAAAGGATATAATTTTTATGATCCTACTTCTCAAAAATTCATCTCATCAGTCGTGATGCTCTATTTGATGAATGTTCAATGGGAGGTAGATGGTCTCAGGGGGTGCACTACTATAAAACCCATCTTGCTTCTCCTGTTGGGCATTGGACTGTAGCCAAACATGTTCTTAAATATTTGAGAGGCACTAAAGACTTTGGACTCTTCTATCGCCGCCACCAACAAGAATCCTCTCCCTCGGATTCTTTATGTCTTCTTGGTTATTTAGATACTAACTGGGCAAGTTCTCACTCGTCTATGGGATTTACAAGTGGAAATTGTTTCTTTGTTAATGGTTGCTTAATTTCTCGGGCTAGCAAGAAATAATGTTGTGTTGTAGTCTCTCTACAACCGAATCTCAGTATGTAACTCCATCTTTAGTAGCTAGTGAAATGGTATGGCTTCATCAATTACTTGCTGATCTTGGACATCCATTATCGTCAAGTACTTCACTTAGATGTGACAATCAAAGTGACATTAGTCCCCGGGGGGTGCACCTCAAAATATGTAAGTCTACCACGTGCGATCATTAGGTGGGGTTTTTTAAATCTAAAATATTGGGTAAATTTACAAAGAAAAAGGGGTAGTTTTATTAGCTCAAAATTCACAGATAAGGGGATTTTTAAATACCGCTTGAATGCACGTCGTAGGAGGGGCTTCCATATAGTGGACCCCCCGAGCATTAGTCTTGCCAAGGACTATGTTCTACATAGAAAATCCAAGCATATTGCTATTCATTATCATTATGTTCGACATGAAGTGAAGAAAGGATCAATAATGATTGAGCATTTTCCCACAGATCAGATGATTGCAGATATATTCACCAAAGGACTGAGTGAAGCTCGATTCACATCATTACGTGGAGAACTTGGAGTTGTAGCTTCATGCTTTGGAGATTAATACTTTTCACACTCACACCCTGAATAATTAAACTTTTCACACTCACACCTTGAAATAATTAAACTTGTACAAAATGTATTTTTGTATCCTTGTAGATACTCTCACATTACACACATTGATCTTTTGCATATGATATGTATGTATAGGGGCTCCGGTTTTTCCCTTGTACTCCCCAAGGGTTTTTTCACTCGTGGCTAGAGACCTTTGTTTGAGTGTGGGTGTTGGAGCTATATATATCACACCCTAACTTGACCTAGATCTCACCTATATATATAAAATCATAATCAATATGAACTAGTAGGAACGTCGACATAATCATCAGAATGAGATAGTGATTGTTAGTTCCTCATTTGATTCATTGAAGGGACATTCATCATTTAAAGAATTTGGCCTTTGATGATGTCCCTTTGTGTGGCAGGATTCTTGTCAAATGTTGTTAAGTAGGACCTATTCCTGCATGCTTCTTCCCATGTTCTTTTTTATGTTTTTTTGTATATTTAAGTGCTTTTATGAAGTAGATATTCATTAGGTAAAAGCACTGAGCCATATAGACTCTTATTGAGCTGCTCTATGTTGAAGTAGCCACTTGTCGGCAAGGATTGCAAGAATTACGTCAACTTGCAAAGCTAATATATATATCTTCACTAAGGATTGAAGATCATTGATTTGTGAAGATGGTAGTGTCATTTAGAGAGGTTTGTAATTTGAAGAAAAATTCCAAGCGATGGATTGTACCATTGACCAAGCTTTCGCCCATCGTGACCCCCCCATGCAGAGACGTACCTAGATATTTGTCAATGGTGAGGCTTTGGTACGATATGGGTCAACTAGGGCATGACATATGAGCAATAGGATCTTGTGCACTCATGCCTCACATCCAAAGGGGTGATAAGAGCATTGTGAGTTTGTTTGTGATGTGCTCATAAGTCTTTGTTGTGCAAACATGGGAATTGATTCTTGAATTTCTGGCTCAAATGTTGTCGAGATAGTAGGTAAGATTGCTGGTTGGTTACCATTGGGGTTGTTTGAAAACACAAGCTCTTGTGTAGGTGTTAAATGCATGAGAGTGGTTGACTGACTTGCTTGGTGTTACGTGGGCCTCCATTCTTGTCAAACTTTAGGTGAAGCTTTTAAGGTTGAAGTTGGTTGTGAGGTTCTCTTCAGTACATTGCTCGATTTTGGCAACCATATGATGGGATTACCATCATAAATTCCTTATTGTTGAAGCACATGCAGAGGCACCCATCCTTGATGAACATTATAAATTGGTGTGGTTGATGTGTTCGGTGATGAGGTTTCCTTCTGTATGCAAGCTTAGGGGGCTTTGTGATGTGCATGGAAATCCAAGCATTGGTATTTCCTTGGTAGTACCCTTGTGCTTGTAGTAATCGTTTTGGTACCCACACTTGTTGACTTGGTGGAGTTCTTTAAGGAGCTCGCATAGGTTTTTGTGGACAGTGTTGTGGAGTACTTTAATTTTTCCTTGGCCTCTGACTGCTATGTTAAGGAAGAGGCTTTAACTGTCGAGGCACCCTAATTTGGTTGGTGCCTTCATAGTAGCCTTGATCTACAAGTAGTTGCTTCTCCGCCTACATCTTGATACCATTAAGATACCTTGATTTTGGTTGTCTTGGTGGAGTTTTCTTTTTGGTTGATGCAGAAGGTTTGGGGCCTTCCTTCACATTGGTTAGCACACTAAGGCTACAGGCTTGGTGGAATCATGTGCATTGTTAATGATGATGAGGCTTGAGTCTCTTCTAGAGTGGCTACTGATGATGAGGCTTTCCAGAATGCGGTTGTCTCTCCTTTGGTGGGGTTTGTTAATGAAGAGGCATAGGCTCTCGGGCTTTTCCTTTGAGTTCCTTATTAGAGATAGATGGTTTCATTGTGGGAAATTCTTCAAGAATAGCTGCTGTTGATTGCAAGGTATTGGCATCTAACTTCATTGGTGAGGATGGGGTTGAAGGAGCAGATGCTAGAGTCGATCGTTTACGCAAATGATAGGTCATTGTGTAGAAGGGCTTCTGTGGTGGGAAGAGGCTTGTAACCTTTTACATTTAGCATCATAGAAATCCATTAAAGTTGGATCCTCTTACTTACAATATGGTATTGTCAACTTTTTGTCGTTGACCATCATGATGACTCTATCACTCGCAAAGCACAGTGGTGCTTGGGAAGCAATAGTCCATTTATGCCCCAAGATCAAATCTTCTTCCAACACATAATCAACCACAAAAAACTTCCAAGTAAGGGGGTTAGTTTCAATATACATTATATGTTCAAAGTACCCCAAACATGGCATGGTCAAGTCTTGTGTAAAGTGAATTCTTTCGGGAGGATGAGCCGTGAGTGTTAGTTGACCTAACAAATCCCATAACTCGAGGGTCATGAGATTGTGTTCTTATTTTGGATAAAGTTGTGCTTGAGCTGTGGTGATTTTATTGGAAAGTTACAATCCAACCAGGATCCTAGGGATCTTTTCAATAAGATATGTTGAAAGTTCCAGCTCCTCCAAGGTCTCTTCCTCCCGTAATGGCAATTCTACATTGCTTGCAAGAGTGTTCAAGGTGACTGCTTGCATGGATTCATCTATTGAATACACATGTATCCAAGTTCCTCCAAGGATGACATCATACTCAAGGGAATCTAGGGTAACCTGGAATGTAAATCCCACATCTCCACGGATTGTTTGAGTAGCATAGCTAAAGTAACTTGAAACTTCAATGCTTTGTCCATTAGCTCCTCTTGCAAGACCATTGTCTATAGGGATAAGTTTAGGTTGTCCCAATGACACCCAGGTGTCTATTGTCATGATATTATGACTAGCTCGAGGGCTAATCAATGTGCGTTTGCACTTAACATCAATGCATGTACAGAAATCTAACCATGCCATGATAGAATCTTCCAAAGGAATCATGGATGTTTTAGTTTTGGTGTCATCTTTGGATCCGTTTCTATTTCATATTCCCATTCATTTTCATCCTCTTTTTGGCTCACCTTTTTCAAGTGTACCCAGTGTGTACAGTGGCACACTTGGCTCTCTGTAAATTCTAAATGAGGTCTGTTTGGAAACTTGCAAATCCTCACAGTACTATTCTATGGAGCTCTTTATGTCTTTGTATAACTCATGCTGAGCCCTCAAAAATGAAAGTGCTGATGTTATGCTGGCTTCACCATGATAGAAAAGCATTCCTGCAAATGAGGTTTTGAGAGATTGTTTTAATTTTGGAAGTGAGTTATCGAATTCCTCACGTGCTTTCTCAACCACATAATTCGTGCAATCTGTCTCAAATGACTGTTCTTTTGAGCTTTGTATTTGGGTTGTTTTTTAAGGTTTGGTATTATTAGGCTCAATCACAACCGATGATCCTCTAAGACACTCGACCAAGCTAAGCATGCTCTCCCGAGCTTGCTTTTTGCATTCCACATATGTCATATGATCATGATTTTCCATTTGGGGTGGTTGGGTGGGTTCGAATTTCTTCATTGGTCTACGAGGTGCACTGAGTGAAGAGTTGGAATTTGTTTCATCCTCACTTAGTGGACATACTAGAACTTGTTTCATCTTCTGACTTTCTTTTGATCGTCAGGTTTTCTTTATGTTTTCCCATGCGACGAGATCGAATTTTCCTTTGGGTTTTTGTATCCTTTCTCCCATATATGGGTTTTGTGGTTTGTGTGGTGGCCTTTAAGGTGGATGATTCTACATCATTTGTAGCCTTTGGCTCTTTTGGGTTTATGTCCTCCACAGGCTCCTTTTCCCTATCCTTTACCTAAACCTTGGTTTCGATAGTTTGTTGTCCCTCGTTTTTCTTGGGTTTTGAAGGTTTTGCTTTTTTTTTTTCTCTCTTGTAGGTTCAACTTTAGATTTTATTTTTTGTTCTTCCTTCACCATAAGTGTAGCTTCTATGACTTAAAGTTTGGATCATTAAGTTTAAATTGGCCCAAACTCTACACCACTTGGCATAGTCTTTAATATGTGCTCTTCACAATAAGTGGTGTAGCTTCTAGGCATTTAAAATTTGGGTGAGAAAGATTTCTCAAGTTGGCCACCAATGGCCCAAACTCTTAACGTGACATGATATTCAATATGTTCCCTTCACTAGGATGGCAATGTAATCTTCTTCTTCCAAGAGGGTTTTAATACTAGCTAAATGTTACATGTTTCTCTTCATTTTATTAGCAAGTGTAAGAAAATAAACTCTATTGGCTATTATGCTAACTTCTTCTATACACATCAACGCGAGAGCTATGAGTTCCCCTCCCCCCCCTTTCCTTTTCGAATACCACTTAGTTTTATGTCCAAACCTAAAATATATATTTTAAGGTTTATTTTAGAGTTTTTTCCCTTTGCGTGTCGGTTTGCTATTCGATGTGTGACTATGCCATGCATACTTGTAGGTGTCACATTCTCATGTACATACATTACAGATGTCCTTAGCTGCTACTGTGTGGCCTCTTGATAAGTTGTCAACAATGGGAAAGACTTGTCCATGAATTGATCTTGACCAAACCAAACTCACTCTTGGATTAGGTAGCCCTTTCAAACTTTAGAAGATATTAGAGATATGTTCACAACACCACTTGTACTAGTTCAAAACAACATTCTTTGGTATTGAGACCTCATGTAAGCCTTCATCATCCCACCAAATCAAGTTCATCCTCATCTAATAGAGTGCTCCATGATACTCTACAAAGTTGCTTAAATGAAACACTAGATGCATCCTCCAATGGATTGGTAGATCTAGCTTAAAGACCACATCACTAAGCTTCTTAATAATCTTGGATTGGCCTTTCCTCTTTGGAGATAGTTTGGAAGTAGCTTCCCCAAGCTATTTGAGCCTCTTCTTCATTATGTTCAACTAAACACAATATCTTTCTTTGAAGGTACTATCCTAATGATGTTTGTCACCCTCTAATATTTTCTTTGTCTATGCATTTTGAATTTATCCCTGAACTTGTCACTATAGCTAGTCCAAACCCTGAACTACCAGAAATTTCAAGGTCTTTAGTTCCCTAGGGAAGTTTTGAGAGCTCACGTCATCATGTTAATAATCATCAGAGAACCACATGCCACCTTAAAAGGATAATTCTTAGTCTATGCATGCACTTAATCATTGGTGGCATGCTCCACCAATGGAAAGATTTCCTCCCGAAGAGTTTGATGCTCCTGAGAATAACACCGCAATATCATTACCATAGTCTTTTTCATGCTCTCCATTTGTGGACATATATTTTGGGGTGAAAGGTGATATTAAAATATAAATTTGTCCTCACCAACCCATAGAACAAGGCCCTTGTCCACTATCTACCCACAAAATTCCCTCCAAGTCACATAGTTTAGATACATACATTACATGTATGACCAGCCTTATATACCACCCATTTTATTTGAAGGGTGGATATAACTACAATAGGCCCTAATAAGGACTCCCAATCACCTCTAAGGAGCGACCAAAATTATCATGGAAATTCAACATGTGCTCCTTGTTGTAGATACTCCCGTGTGGTCATACAATCATGAGTGGCCTAGAATAATATCCACCTCATCCAAATGTGCCACCTTGAACGTGCGACATTTCAAAAACTCCCCAAAAAACCACAGGAATCCTCTAAGGTCTTCACAACCCAAAATTTGTTCAATTACTTTTGCTTTCCTCTCATGGAAATGGCTAGGACTACACAGTCTGTGTTCACTACCACACGATCTCTAATTATATCCTAAGCTCCTTCAGCAAAGCGTATGGACACCAAATGTACATGAATCATCCCTCCGCATATCGTTGTATCATGTCAGGCCAAGGACTACTTAGATCCTTCTGGACTAGGTAAGTGAAGAGGAGTTATGGTATTGGTGGGATGGAGAGGGGGACTAGATGGTGCTGGTGTTGTAGATATTAGTCTTCTCTTTGGACTTCTCCATTCCTTACCATCCTTCCTCCTTGTGTTCTTAAGGGAATCCCTTCCAATATGCTTGGTGGAATCATAATTAAAGAATGTTCCAACAACTATCTTGATGCAACACTCTTTAGGGGTGAGGGAAGTCATACTAAGGCTTCCTCACTTACCTTGTGCTTACGATTCATGGACTTTGGATTGGCTACCCTAGTTTTTTCCTTCTTACAAATGTTAATGATTCCTAGACTTGGAAATCTCCTACGTGTTAAGGGTTTTATCAAGACAAACTGTATCTAAAAGTTCACGAGGCTACTGTGCATGAATGTTTACATCATGGAAATATGGTTTTAATCCAATCCACAAATTTCTCCAACTTCTCTAACCGCCAAATAGTCCCTCGAGATCATGAGAAAACACTTCAAAAAATAAGCAAGATAGTCGGTTTATCAATTTGCCAGGTTTCATGTCATAAAATGCTCACATAGTTTCCATGGTAATCTATAGGAATAAAGCCCAAAAGGCCACTTTGAAATCATCAAACAAATCACAAACTCATGCCTAAGGTGTTATTCCCCTCATAAAAGACGGAACCCATCAAGGTTGTATGCATCAAAATTGGAGTTAGAAAAAACTCAAGCACCTTTTGATGATGCCAACATGGTTTCAATTATTCAATGTGCTCAAAGAAAGCCTTTAAGTGTGTATATGGACATGAAAATTGAAATTTGATTAAAAAAGTAAAACATGACTTCTTTTTGAAGCCTCAACCAAGAGTTGTTGCATAGGTTGGTTTTGATCTTTCAGTACATCGAGTTATTAAGGAGTTGCGGGATACAATGGAGGCCATGAAAACTCCTATGGGCACATGATTTAAATTGGTGCATGTAGATGATTTTGCCCTCAAACAAGTTACGAAGAAAAGGTCACCAACCAACCTTTAATGGAAAGGGGAAGATGAGTGAAGAAGTGGAAGAATGGATTGAGCAGCTTGAAGATTATTTTGAACATGTAACTTCAGTGGGATGAAGCTAAGGCAAAGACGACAATACTTCTTTTTGAAGGTTCTGTGAAATTATGGTGGAAGTATATTATGCGCAGGAGGGACTTGAGGAATGAGGACATCACATGGCCTCTAATAAAAAGGCATATGATTCAATATTACTATCCTCCAGAATATCACATGTAGAAAATGAATGAATTTTTAAACTTGGAATAGAGGGCATTTACTCTTGTATAATATCACGATAAATTTTGGGACTTGCATAAGTATTCACACTCTTTAACAGAAAAGGAAAGAGATTCTAGATATATGAATGGCTTACATAAGGAAATCAAATTTCTGGTGTTAAGGGTAACAAGCCAACTACAGTCCAAGATGCTATGCTCTGTGCCATGACATATGAACAGATGATGGGAAAGAATGAAGAAAGATTTGGAAGTAAGAAAGATATCAAATCCAATTTATGATGAGAAGGAAAATTTTATGTAGAATAGCAAAATACAGACTGGCAAGAAGAAGAATGGTAATCAACCTTTCACATATTTGTCCCGAGAGATGGTAGAAAAAGTGCGGCATGAAGGCCTTGGTTTTCGTTGTTTAAAAAAGGGCCATAGAACTTATGAGTGCAAAAACAAACCAGCATCATGCGACAAACGTGAGGGATTAATTACAAGAGATCATAAAACAATGAAAACTATGCAGGAGAATGTACGTGGATTTTCAAGTACTAACAACGCTCATGGAGCAAGAGGAAAAGTTTCTACAAGTATGGACGAGGACATTGAAGAATATGCACATGTCAATGTTGTTGTTCATGCAGGTATGGCTGAAAACTGAGCTTCAATTAGTAATATTCCTATCAGAATTATGAATAATGTATTTCAAGTGTTGATTAACGCGGGAAGCACACATAGTTTTCAATCACTCCACGTGGTAAAATAGTTGAGAATAACTACATCTTATCAAAAGAATCTTATAGTAGGGCTTGCTTTGGGAAAGCAACAGACATGTAAGGAGTATATCAAGAATATACCTTTCATCATAGGTGACCTCAAGTCAAAAGCTAATTTCCATGTGTTTCCTTTGGGAAGGTATGATGTCATATTATGGATGAACTGGTTAGTGCCTCTCGTGAAGTAAATAAGTGTAGGTTGGAAAATCTATATCTATTGGGAGGTTGCAAGTCCATCAATAGAAAGATTATGTAACCACATTTGTTTGTAAAGTTTAAAAGTGTTTCGCTTTCTAAGTTCCTTAATTGAAGAAAGAATGGAGGATCGCTCTCTTGTTGAAGAAATTTAACTAGGTTTGAAGCTGTAAGCAAAGTGAAAATAAGACTTTGCAAATTGATTGATTACCTTGAAGTTTAAGACAACACGATAATGTTTTTCATCACATTTATTATTGTTTATTAAGTTGTGATTCCAAGAAGACTTGTTTATGACATGGATAGTGATTGATTTACAAGATCAAGATACTTTGTGTAATGCCTCAAGATGTATCTAGTTTCTTATTTGGAGTTACATTTTATGGAATTAAGACGAGTTTAGGAGACCTACTAAACTCTAGCATATAAATGACTAGCTTAACATATAAAATCATTTATCCAAGATAAGATCTATTAGAGATATGAATGAAAGAGAGCACAATACTAAGAGAAAAGAATGCTATAGTATTGAGAGTCTAATAGATGCAGTGAATACCGAGTATGTTGATTTTATCTAAGATAGGTAGGAAATGAAGAATCAAGTTAAGCACTTTTATATCAAGTTAAGATCTTAGACAAGAAAGTTGTTCGTTCGAAGACTACTCGAAGAGATCTTAGAACAAAGATATAATTTTCTTGAAAGTGAAAAGCATACAACTTCTCAAGTACTATATCAAGTATAATAGTTGAATAAGAAAAAACTATTTCTCAAGGTCTAATGATTGAGGATAAGCTGTTTTTATTATCAAGGATGACAATTTGTTAACGGGGAGAGAATGTAACATACCTGTGAGTTTAACCAAGTTAAAAATTAAATATAATCCTAAGTTTTTGATGTTACGAATTTCAATAATGAATTCCAGTAGGTTTTTAGTAGTTTTGAGGCGCCTATTTCACATGTGTGGAAGGGTTTTTAATTCAAAAAAATTGAGATATTTTTATCTCTCCTCTCTCTTGGATCAAACCAAATCAAAATGGGAGCCAAACTGGTCCAAATCTTGTCCAAATTGAATCAAAATGAACCTGGAAAATTCTAGAGCCCAGTTGGACCTTGGTTAGTGGCCTCCCTCACCTATAAATTAAGTGAAAGTTCAAGATTGAGTTTTCAATTAGTTAGTGTGCTCAAAGGAAGCCTTTAAGTGTGTAGATGGACATGAAAATCAAAATTTGATAAAAAAGTAAAGTGTAATCTGTTTTTGGAATCGACTTTCACATACAATTGATTTTGGCGATTCTGCCCAAGTTGGTTGTAGACCGCACATGTTTTGGTAATTTTAAGTACCCACATAACTAGTTTCTGATAACTGTGGACGAAGTTATACTTGTAGGTTGTAGTCCTGACAATAGATCTAAGAGGCTTGCCAAATCTACAAACAGCTCTTCCACAACTTTTGGAGAGTACACATGGATTCCCAATCAATCAATACATCAGCAAATATATCGAGGAAGTACACAAACAGTCTTTTTATTATTTTTCTTTAAATTCTTTTGATATTAAATAAAGAAATCAATAAGTGTGTATATAAGAGAATCTGAGTATAGGGTGTGCTTAATGATGAGAGATTCTTAACTTTTCCAATTATACATGATCGCCTTAGTCTATATGACTCATAGAATAAACACTTTTGGTGGGGTCAAGAACTAGAAGATAGAATATTTGACTAGTTTATGTCTAGATTTTAGGTATAACCTTCATTATGGGATTTTTTGTGAAGAGTTTATCTTTCCATGTATTGACAATCAGATATTGAGGTAAACATAAAAGTTTTAGAGGACAAGAAACTCAACAAGAGTGTATGAGAATTTAGAAAGCCAAATCCCTTTTATTTTTGAGTTATTCGAGGCCAAAGTGGGGCACTTGGCTATTTTTGACAATGTTATGCTGAAAACACAACTTTGGCCATTTTGAATGCTCTCAAAGAGACCTTAGAAGGCATTTTTAGAGAACCATCACTGTTTTGTATAGAATTAGAAGTTCTAAAACTTTGTAGTTTTAAATTTTCTCTAATTCCAAATACATTGGAAGATATTACTCTCCCAAAGATACTAGTGGTCAGGCTTTGCCTTAGAAATTATCATCAAGATTGACTATCTCATCTATATAGACTGAATGGACTAACACATAGATTGGATGGACTAATATATAAGCATAGTTAAGACTTAGCTATAGTGACTAGAGATGATCTCTCTAGCTAGAACATGATAATTGATTATGTTTAAAACAAAGATTATCATGTGACTTTGAAGACTAAGAGAAGTTAAGGACTATTTGAATTAAAAGGTTGTTTTATACTTAAAGTTGATTTTAATAGATTTGAATATGTATGCCTTGAAAGATTATGGATTAGATGACTTGTGATTGCTTTGTTTCAGAATGAATTAAGGTTATGCATGTGTATGATGAGACTTGAGATGAGATTTTGAGATTCGGGTCGATCGTCCTTTTTGACGACACACAGGGAATGCCACGAATAAAGAACAAGATTTATGACCTCTAGGAGCCATGTGGTCAAACCCAGAGAGGACAAGATTTAGAAAGAGGCATACTCAGGATAACCGCAATGTCCTATGTGGAGGTTGGGTGGATGGGCATTAGAGAAAGCCTTGGATTGGCTGGATTTTGCCCATTATGACTAACCATGTTGTCGAGCATGGTGATGATGACAAAATCTTTGAGATAGAAACATACATGGTGATTGATTGAGATTCTATGATTTAATTGATAGAGATTTATATTAAGTGAATGTTTGTTTGAGATTACATGATTCTTTGCTTATGTAATAAGAATCTTAGATATGGCATGCATGCTTGTTTGCTATTTGAGAAGGTTGATTTGACTGTATTGCTATGTAGAAATAGCACGATTAAGTGAGTTTAATGTTTTCTTAGATTAATTTTTATGATTAAGATATGGTTAGACTCGAGACCATCACACAAACATTTTTTGCATTTTTGTTGAAAATGAGATTAGTGCATAATCATTAAAAATTAGACTTGCATTGGTCAGATTTGTATTTATTGATTATACAAGGTTAGAAACTAGCTTTGACATCTAAAATCATGGGCATAGTGTCGATAGTAGAGTAGCCTAGGAGTGAGGCGTTCCACACGTGCAAGCAAAAAAATCAGTATCTACTCACAAGAGAGAGCCTATGAGAGGCATTGTAAATTGGAGATAAGAGTGCCTAGAGTCTTCAGTTGAGATAAATATATAGAAAAGTAAAGATGAAAATCTATATCCCATCATTGAATTGGGACTAAGTAATGCATTTATATACCACATTGCATTGAAGGATAACTTGAAAGTGGCATGTAATAAATTGGAAACTTTATTTAGGGAAAAGAGGAAGAACTCTGAAATCAAACATAAAATTTAAAATTTTGGTTAGACTGGGGACAATGCTTGGAGAGCAAATTTGGGGGGGCAAGGTACTTCAAATGAGATCAGGCTAATTTAAAACATACATATAATAAATTAATATAAAAAGATACATATAATACTTAAAGGCTACTTACATATAAAAAACTAATATAAAAAGATACATATAATACTTAGAACCAAAAAATGTATAATGTAAAACATACATATGATAAATTAATATAAAAAGATACATATATATTTGTATTTTTTTTTTAAAAAATTATCGTTACCATTCTCAATCGTGATTACTCCACCTTGTTTTATCATTTTAGCCACCTTCATTCTCAATCATGATTGCTCACGATTGCTCCACCTTGTTTTATCATTTCAGTCGCCTTCATTCTCAATCATGATTGCTCATGATTGCTCCACCTTGTTTTATCATTTCAGCCGCCTTACCTAATAATGATTGATTCGGCCTCGATACCTGATCTTCTATTTTTGTTTTATAAAGTCCACCTGTTCCTTCGTTTTTATATTTTCATTTCACATTTTCATCTCTCCTGTCCTTTCTGCATCTTCGTATTGCCTTCGAGTGGGAGCTTGAGTGGGAGCACACTGTGACCTCTGAGTGGGAGCTTAATGGCTGCAGCAAAAAATCTCAAACTTTAATACTTCTCCACTAGACCACACTTGTCAGTCATGGATATCTACAAGGGTTTCTGCCTTCATCACATGCCCTTTTTCTGGAGTGTGAAAGCTACTAGGACCAATGGAAGCCTACAAGAAATCATCGCTCATTATGACATGGAGGGCAATAAAAACTACCTTGTAGGTATTACTCAAAGTAAAACATATATGCTACAATGTAGTCCTCTCTATGCTACTGATAGTCTTGATTCTAGTGCTAATGACATTGCCCAAGATGTCCGACATTTGGAGACCTCAGTTGGAGAAAGAATTAGGGACACAAAACACCCATGTTCATATCTCGAGCTCCTCCTCTGAGAGTGGCTTGAATGGCTCAGCAACTGTTTTGCAACCAAGTGAAGGCGCAAGCAATCCAAAAGGTTCGAAGCACAATATCTCTGAAGATGAATGTATTGCTTCAGAGAGTATACTTTCAGTTCTTTCGTAAAAGGAGGAGCAACCTTCTCTTCTACGTTCTTTGTTGGAAAAAGTTACTCGAGTCATCCAAGTCCCGGAGGTGCCAACACATTATGATGGTGATTCCATCCTAGAGTTTCCACCAACACATGGCAAAATAGGAAATATGGATGGAATGGAGCAAAAATATGATGGTCACCTAGTAAAAATATGATGGAACGTCTAGTAACATCAAACATGTCTGTAAGTTATACCATGCATATTAGCTATTGTGTTGGTACTTTGGAGTGCCATAGGCTCAGCTTTCCTTTTTACTTGAACAATAAAAGGTATAACAACACCTTCTTTCATGGATATCTAACAAAAAAGATTGCAGTTGGACTTCTGACAGAGGAGGATGAGAAAACTAAAATAGTTTGTCACTTTTGTCACAAAACTGCACACTGTGTGCAAGTGTGTAGATGTGTTCTGTATTACATAATGCCTCGTGACACAACTATTACAAGAATGATGCTCCACAATAGGCTCCATGAACATCTAGTTCAGCCAAGAATTTCAAGGTCAATGTTAGAGCGCGTGAAAATGTTTGTTTCTCAAGTGTTGAAAGCCCAGAGAAGTGCAGGTCCTCGAAAAATACAGATGGATATTGTGAAGGATATGTTGTTTTCCTCCATGATGAATCAAAATGATGAGCTACCTACAAGTATTGGGGATCATGAGTTCTGTAATTTTTTGGAGGAGTTGAGTCCTCTTGTGGAAAACCAGAGGTGAGTATTCATTTTGTAACTTAATTATATTTGGATGTATTTTTCTACATTTGGTCCTCCATTTATTGTGAAATTATGTTTTTTAGGTTTAGAGGCATTGTATCCCAAGAGAAAAGAAAATTATGTTTTTTAGGTTTAGACGCATTGTATCCCAGGAGAAAAGAAAATTGATGCCGGCAAAAGAGGGCTTTGATAGCATCCTTCTTATACAGAGAAGATCTCGCTATTCATTTATATAAGGTAGCCATTTCCCAGGACAATTTCCCAGGACAAGGTGGCCCTGATGTTATGTCTTTAAGATGTTGTGAAGACCAGCATCAGGCGTGGACTTGGTGAATCGCATGCGGTGTGATAGTGGAGGTGACCTGGCAAACTCCTGGGTTTTGTTTGATCACACTCATCAAGTTTTTGGTTGGTCAACAATGGCTTGTCATGTTTACGACCCAAGGTGAGACTACGTACTTCTATTTTTTCCTTTCTTTCATTTACCTTGAATGATAACTGATTGAAAAAAAATCTCTCCAAAATCCTATAGTGTTCAAGAGCTGTTGACAATTGCCACATGCGAAATGAAGGAGGAGGATACAAAAACCCAAGTACTATTTTGGGAAATGCTGAATAGCACAATGGAGCAATGCGGTTATGCACCTACACACTGTTGGCTATATATAGAATGTCTCTATATATATAGCCCTAGGATCTCCTCTATATATACTCATCTATTGTGTGTATTCCACACACCTTTGGGGATGCATATGACGTGTCTCTCTCTCTCTCTCACGTTGGTTCAACATGGTATCAGAGCGTGGTTGCTTTTTCGCTATGAAAAGCATTCGTTTTCGGCTTCGCGCGGCTCCGCGCAGCGCGCGCGCAGAAAAATCTGCAATTCTGCGAAACATAAAATCGCCATAATTTTCTGCTCCGGACTCGGAATTCAGTGTTTTTGAAGTCGTTTTGGGGATATATGGTGCGTTTCCGAGCTGTCTAGCATATCAGATTTATCAAATTCTACACCGATTATAATCTGCAGCAGCAGACTGATAGCAATCTTTTGACCGTTGGCTATCAAAACTTCTGTCTGGACAAAAGAAGATAAGTGATTTAGTTTTCTCAATCTTTACAACGATTTATTGCTTGATTATGTGTATGTTATGCATGAGAAATTTTTTAGAGAAGATCTCGTTATCCCTTATATGTATGATGTTCGTATTAGATAGAGATTTGTGAAACTAATAAAATATTTCATGAGCATCGATTTTCATGTATAGATTGCATCATACTTGTGAAAAAGAAAATATCGTTTGTTTCTCATAGAAAATAAAGGTTTCTAGGAGAAAGAAGATCTTTTATGAGTATATGTTTGCATGTATATATTTCTTCATACTTGTGAAAGAGAATATATTGTATGTTTTTCTGAAAGAGAATATATTGTATGTTTTTCATGGTTGCAAGATCCCCTTAAGAAGTTTTAGGTGAATTCCCTTGAATCATTTCAACTTTGAAGATAGTTTATAGGTTGATACGACGGCTTCTACAGTGGTTTACTTCCTACGACGGCTCATGGCAATTTTATCAAAACTAAGAGAAAATTCATATTTAGCGTTAAAAGATCTCTTGCATCATGCATAGAGTTTAGCCATCATCATGATGGTATTTGATATTGATGAGATGCATATTCCTTAGAGTTGTTTGTCCATGATAATCAACATATTTGATTCTTTCTTTCATGATGTAAGTAGAAGAAGATCTTTCGTATCTTATGCAACTCATGCCATGGTCTGGTATACCTCTTATGCTACCATGATGTACTTCTACAATAATCTTGATCTTTTTGATTGCTTCATGAGCTAATATGTTGTGATCTTGTTTTAGTGCTAGCTATAGGAATCACATGATTAAGCTTGGACGTTCAAAATGTATTTATTGACAATCCAAGGTATTATCACATGATGGTAATTATGCCTTTCTTTTCAATCGACTGATGTTATGTATATGGATTTTGTTCATCAATATCATGATGGTATTTGATATTGATGAGATGCATATTTGTTAGAGTTGTTTGTCCATGATAATCAACATATTTGATTCTTACTTTCATGATGTAAGTTACTAAGTAGAAGAAGATCTTTCGTATCTTATGCAACTCACATTGATCATGACTTATGCCATGGTCTGGTATAACTCTTATGCTACCATGATGTACTTCTACAATAATCTTGATCTTTTTGATTGCTTCATGAGCTAATATGTTGTGATCTTGTTTTAGTGCTAGCTACAGGAATCACATGATTAAGCTTGGACGTTCATAATGTATTTATTGACAATCCAAGGTATTATCACATGATGGTAATTATGCCTTTCTTTTCGATCGACTGATGTTATGTATATGGATTTTGTTCATCCTGCCATGGTTTTATTTTGTGATGCTCATTATGATGATTTCTTTATATTCGTTGATGACATTTCCATGGACTTTATCCATGATCTCATGGTTTTGGCTTGCTATCCTTTTGGTGTACGTCTGCTTGATATTACTTACATATCTGATGTTGGATCTTACTTTTTGAATGGTTCCTTTTATCTCGGCGGTGATGTTGATCTCTCGTTTGATTGTTCTCACAAGGAAGTTGTGTATTTGTTCTTTCTATGGCTTCGAGGAAGTTTGTCTTGTGTGTAAAGAGGACTTTATTGATGCTTAGCATGCTGTTACTACTCGAGAGGCTTTGTAAGCATGCAACTATTTCTCGAGAGCCTTTGCAAGAAATAGTTAAAGGTGCCATGTGTTCTACCTTTGCTTGTTACATTACAACCAGCCTCACGGACTTGACAATTATTATTTTAAGCATGCAAGCCTCGGTGATTCTGACAGGTTTGGTGAGTTTGTAATTTTGGTGCCTTGGTATGATGCCATGGTGGTGATGGTTATACATTTTATTGATATATGTATATGTGTTCATTGCATTGATGTAATTCACTCACTACAATCCATGATGCCATGGTGTTGTTCCATGATGATGGTTACATGTTTCGTCAATGATGGTTGACTACGTTTCCATGGATTGTATCCATGATGCCATGGTGTTGTTCCATGATGATGGTTACATGTTTCGTCAATGATGGTTGACTACGTTTCCAATGATGATGGTTACATGTTTCGTCAATGATGGTTGACTACGTTTCCATGGATTGTATCCATTATGCCATGGTGTTGTTCCATGATGATGGTTACATGTTTCGTCAATGATGGTGTTGTTCCATGATGATGGTTACATGTTTCGTCAATGATGGTTGACTACGTTTCCAATGATGATGGTTACATGTTTCATCAATGATGGTTGACTACGTTTCCATGGATTGTATCCATGATGCCATGGTGTTGTTCCATGATGATGGTTACATGTTTCGTAGATGATGATTGATTACATTTCCATGGATTGTATCCATGATGCCATGGTGTTGTTCCATGATGATGGTTATATGTTTCGTTGATGTTGGTCATTCCAAGCTATATGTTTTGTTGATGTTGGTCATTCCAAGCTACATTCTTCGTTGATGTTGGTCATTCCAAGCTTCATGTTTCGTTGATGTTGGTTCACTTGGCTAATCTATATTGGTTGATTATGTTTCCATGGATTTTATCCATGATGCCATGGTGTTGTTCCATGATGATGGTTACATGTTTCGTGAATGATGGTTGACTACGTTTCCATGGATTGTATCCATGACGCCATGGTGTTTGGATGCACCGTGCCGTGGCTTTGGCTCATCAGATTGACTAGGTTTATTTAAGTCTATCAATGTCTTTTGTGGTCGACAATGCAACCATGCAGGTCTAAATGGCTATAATGGTGGTCAAGTCTTGGAATTCAATCTATGGCAACTAACAAGAAATTCCGTCGAGCATATTTCCCGAGAGGTTTGATTTCTCGTTCCGTCAGCTTATGAGGTTTATGTTCACGTCATGTCATCTTGACTACATGATAGAGGTTTGATTTCTTGTCCCGTCATCTTACGAGGTTGGTTTACGTTCACGTCATGTCATCCCCTGACTACATGTCAGAGGTTTGATTTCTCTTCCTGTCAGAGGTTTGATTTCTCGTCCTATCAGCTTATGAGCTTTATGTTCACATCATGTCATCCTGGCTACATGCTGCTTGTGGATGTCAAAGGTTTGATTTCTTGTTCCGTCATCTTATGAGGTTTACTATCCTGATTGTGAATGTCACACGTTTGATTTCTCGGCCTATCATCTTATGAGGTTTACTTTCAAGTACGTCATGTCAGAGGTTTGCTTTTTCATCCTGTCAGAGGTGTCTACATCCTAATTATTGTTTCATGTCAGAGGTTCGCTTTTTCATCATGTCTGGTTATCCTACCTATGGATGTAAGAGGTTTGATTTCTCGTCTTGTCATCTTATGAGGTTTACTTTCATATCATGTCATCTTGGAGGTTTGATCCAAGTTATAGTTGTCTCATTATCTTGACTCATAATATTGGAGGTTTGATCTTATATCATAGATTTTTTCCATGGCAAAGATATGATTCTAGCTTTCCATGATATCCTTACTAACTAGAATGAGTGTCATTTTCTATTTTAGTGACAGGTCAATCTTCCAAGTCAACTTCTCCAAGTAACCAGATTCCCTTACCAAATCTAGTTCATTTGCCATTGATTGGATGATCTTCCACAAGTTGACATTGCCATGCATATCCTTGCGGATGGACTATATTCCTAAGCAACCATATAATAGATACCTTTATGTCTATTTCTTTATGTACATCTTTTCGTGTACATCTCATATTTCTATAACAAAATTATGGTTTCCATTTGTTATGGAGACTTCTTCCATATTACAGGGTTTATGGATCAGGATTGTATTTGGATATTGCTGAGCTTCAATATAGAGAAGAGACTACAAAAATATTATTTGGCATCGTCACCCCACGAAGATAGACTCGCACCCAACCTACATGAATGGATCAAGACAACATGAAAATGGATGACCTTCAAAGCCTTTGTTTGGCTATTGTACACATAAGAGTGATGAAGTATATATGGGAGTGATGTAGCTCCTTCATGGCTATTGTATATATGGGAGTGATGTAGCTCCTTCATGGATATTGTATATATGGGAGTGATGTAGCTCCTTCGCAGCCTTCATGGCTATTGTATATATGGGAGTGATGTAGCTCCTTTGAATAATACTTTGTAACTATAAAATAATTTAATATAGCGGTAGGTGTATATAGAGCTGTGGGTTTTTCCCTTGAGCCCCCAAGGGTTTTTTCATCCACAGTTAGAGACGCTTCTTTGAGCGGGGGTGTTGGCTATATATAGAATGTCTCTATATATATAGCCCTAGGATCTCCTCTATATATACTCATCTATTGTGTGTATTCCACACACCTTTGGGGATGCATATGACGTGTCTCTCTCTCTCTCTCACGTTGGTTCAACACACACTTCTATGGGTTTATGGCTGATGAAGCAGGGTCAAATTGGTGTGCAGTTAGGACCATTTTCAATGGGGGTCCACACAACATTATGGAGAACAGGGAGCGAATGTGCTTATTCCATTGGAAACAAAGTTTGATGAAGTATGCTAAACAATGCGTGAAGGCAGAAAGTCGACAACACCATGTTGACTTGTGTGAAGAATGGAGATCGGCAACCAATAAGAAGTTAGCTTTCTTAAAAAGTAAAGAGATTTGTGAGTGGTGGAGAAATGGACATGTTCATGAGGGAAAACTATCAGTAATGGATATGTGATGAGTTGGTGGTGGGAAGTACGAATAGCACATTGGGGCAACCTCATGTCAAGGGTGAGAAATTTTATGCAGAAATGATATGTTGTATGGAAGTATTTGCATTGGAGTCAATTTTGTGAATTCATGTATGAAACCTCTTGTGTGCAGGTGGTCTTAAGCTCGGTGGATTTAGCACAAACCCCTCGAACAAACTTATCTGAAAGTGTGCATGGGAGTTGGCTTGCTGGTGAAGGATATAAGGAAAAGGTTAGCTTGTACGATGCGTGCATTTCAGATATGGCAAACGCTTTACTACAAAGTGCAAAGCAATATGCATATCAGATGGGGAGGCACAAAGGTGAGGGACCAAGCTTGACCAAGTTGCTGGATAGGGTGGCATCAAGGTCAAGACCGACACCACCACAAGTGGCTTGCATGGTCCATGAAACAGTAGCTATCTAATACTCCTATGTATGAGGAATCAAGGCCTCTACATGGAGATAAGGAGACTATTCAACGGAAGAGGGTGAAGGACAACGGAAGTAGACCAATGCTCACATCGTCCAGGTTATATCATGTAGAGCAAACATCGTCAAAACCGGGGAACAGCAAACAAGAAGAGTAAGCTTTGGAGATAGATCTAGAACAAACAGTGCACAGCAAGTCACGCTTCAAGGGGAGGACCAAAAATTCCAATGACTGGAGGAAACAAAGATGTAGGACATGAAGAGCCTAAACAACATTATGGCACGATGAGCGGGAGGACAAATGCATGTAAAGGAAGAGGCCGTTGGATGCACAATGTGGGCCATTATGGCACGATGAGCGGGAGGACAAATGCATGTAAAGGAAGAGGCCGTTGGACGCACAATGTGGGCCATTAGACAAATCCCATTGAACTCAAAAGTAAAATGTTTGGGAGGTATTGATGGAAGACTTAAGTGCAACTCATACATACATGGAAGCTCTATTGGAGTTGTTTCCCCTAGCTTCTACTGAGAGTGATGACATCCTGGTCCGGGAGGGCCAAAGGCTCAAATGATGTGGTTTTGTCCTTCAGATGTTTCACACACATGGCATGTAGATCCAAACATAATATACAAGCCATCATACCCAGATATGTGGAAAGTGGATGTTGGGACCAACATAACCAAACCAAGAGGTAGAGAAATTAGTAAAGACAGGGTTCAAGTTAGATGTTACTCACATGAAGAACCTTTTGTGTCAGGGGTGGAAGAAACGTCCACACAAGCAGCAGGCAACAAAGAAATTGACAAGAGGCCACATGATGCTACACAGAATACAAAGAGATCAACCAAGTGGCGGCATTGGATTTCCAAAGAAGCAGAAAAGAGGATTGGTAGTGTGGCCACCAATGCCTCCTTATTACCTTGCTTCTCAAGTTCATGTGCAGCACCACGACCTTCCAAAATTATGCAACATCTGCCCACAGCTCATCATCATCAGCACCTCTCCTCACCAAGATACGACCAATTTCATCGGTGCCATGCACTGCCGATGATCATCAGACACTTGCTAAAAATGGAGTGTCATCCTTGCATCCAGAACCAGCCCCAGATTGACCAACCATCATCACATTCGAAGTTCCCGACACACTTTCACGTGCAAGCATCACCATCAGCTCGTAAAAAAAAACCATAAAACCACCTACTCTGTACATTTGCCAGGGCATTCATGTATTCATAAACCACGCACACCATATGTACACAGGCACAGGGACTTCTGCTAGCCTTCGGAATGCGTAAAGGCATATACACATCATGTACACTGTGGCACTTAATCCCATGCATCTGGATTTGCATTTAATGGCCTCACATGCATGGTTTCACACCATAGACGTGCCATGGCATGACATCCACCCCCTCTAAACCTACACATCCTCCGGTATGTGCCAAGTCATCATCAAGATCCACATATATCTGAATGTCATCTTCATCTTCTACATTACCAGGAAGATCATCCTCTTCCTCTTCAACCATATCCATGCTATCACTATCAAGCCTCTCATCTTGAGTCTCCTGCGAATCAAAAGGATCACTATCATGCCTTCTTTTAAATATCTTGATCCTTTTGCCTGCTACAAGATACTTTATCTCTGTTCCATCAAGCTCACACAAGGTATACGTGGCATTTCAATGCACATGCTTGACAATGTAAAGGCCAAACCATCTTTTTGCAAACTTCCTTTGCACAGTAAACTGGTTGTCAAGACTACTATCATACATTAGGACCCAATCACCTTCTTCAATGGGTTTTGGCCGGAGTCTGTGTCTTCTATCAAATCTTTCTTTATTTTTCAACCTTGCATCTTTCAAACAGGCTTTAGCAAGCTCTACATCTTCAGGCCTTCTCTCCAACTTCCTCATTCGCAATGCAAGGAGGTCTTCCCTATTTAATTCTTCCACCCAAGGTAATACATTCCAAGTTGGGACTACATCTTCAACTGGCATTACTGGCTTCTGACCATACATTAATTCTGCAGGCATGTATCCTGTCACTAAGTTGTGAGTTGTACGGTCAGCCCATAAAGCATATGGTAGTAGCCTTGGCCACTCCCGCATTCTTCCTCTGCATGCCTTAGCCAAAGCTTTAATGATTGGAGGATGTCCTCGCTCGCTTTTACCATTGCCCTCAGGGTTTTAAGCACATGCTAGGGCCAATTTGATGCCAATTCTAAAAAAGAATTCCCTTGCTTCTTCAGCATCTAGCTCACCCCTGTCAGCTGTTATTTTCCCAACACAACCATACCGGCAAATCACATCTTCCAAGAGAAATTTGCATACTGTTTCCGTGCTCTTTGTTCTAAGAGCACGCCCTTCCACCTGATTTGTCAGGTCTTCTCTTGCAAGTACTACGTACCGCATCTGCCAGATTCCCAAGGACATTGTAACTAGAAACACCACCCATTTGTAGTGCATGGCAGGTGGGTAGGTTGGTTGTAGGCCATCACGATGTCGCACATTCGAGTACATTTGACATACCATGCATGTTTCCACATATTGGGATACATCCTTGTACATTCCTTTCCACCAATATCTTTCCTTTATTTTGGTAAAGGTGGCCCACACACTTCGATGTCCAGCCCAGAGACTCTCATGGAATTCTTTCATGAGCTTCCCTTGAGTCTCTTTATCACATATAACTCTCTGTGGCATAGCATTCCTCTGCTTAGGATGCTTCCACAGGTACCCATTCTTTAGAAAATACCCATATGCCTTTCTGCGGATCCTCTTGAATTCTAAGTCAGACCAATTTTCCTGCCTTGTCAAGGTACTCAAGTATTGGCCAATAAGCAACCAATCTCCTTCATACATTTCCTCAGTAAAAGACTCAAGTGCATTTGATAAGCAAGCATGGTCCCCTTTTGCATGTGCAGTAGTATAGAACTTTGTGCCTACATCATCAATGTCACTAATCATCTCTTCTTCATCTTCATACCTGGCTCTTGATAGCATATCTGCAACTGGGTTGTCCTTCCCTGCAATATGCTTAAACTCAAGATTTAGTGATTTGATATAGGCAATCCACCTGAGCATAACAATATCTGGAGTGGTGCAGCTTGCAATCATCCCAAGGAGTGGCAAGCAGTCAGTTTCCACAAGCACGGATGCTCCAATAAGATATTCTTTTTCACATTTTAGAGCAATGACTACTCCCAATAACTCCCTCTTGATCTGTGGATAATTTCGCTGGCGAATGCTCAGTACCTTTGCTCTAAACCTGATTACATACCTGTGATCATCCTCATCATCTTGTCCTACTGCCCATCCTATCCCAGTAGGACTAGTATCAACTGTTACAATCATAGGCCTACCACACTCATAATCTACCTTCCTTAGAGTAGGTGATGATTGGAGCAGACATTTCAGCTTCCGCATAGCTTTAATATGTGCAGCACTCCATAAAAATCTCTGATTTTTCCTCAAAAGTTGGTAGAGAGGATCTGCTACATGTGCATAATGTGGGATCCATATAACATAAAAGACACATGCACCAAGATATCTCCTCACCTCTATAACATTAATGCATATCTCTTTCATTCTTTGTATCGCATCTATCTTGGCTGGACAAGGTCTGCGCCCATTAGTACTACAAAGATGCCCCACGATTAGTACTTCACCAACCCCAAACACTGATTTCAATCCAGACAAAGTAAGATTCACCTCTTCAAGCCTGGATAGAATTTTATCACAATCTTTTATATGATTTGCCACAAACTTGCGGCACCCTTTTGAATCCAAATCCCCATCTTTATCTCTTTCATCACAGCCTTTTATGGGCACATCATCCAGAAAAGGCATAGTTATTTGTGGTATGAACTCTCGTAAGACTTTATTCATTCCATTCATCATATGCGCCACTGAGTTGGTGGCTCCCTGTGGTGGTAAGGTGCACATCCTTGCCAAACCCAAAGGAGTTTTCATTGTGGTCATGTCCCTGCTTTGTATATCCAGCTGGAACTGATCATATCCCGAATACAGATCACCCATAGAGTATATAGCTTTCCCTGCAAATGCTTCTGCAAACTCGTCCACAATCGGACCTGCTCCCACATTCCTGATTGTGACCTTGTTTACAGGTTGCATGTCTTGAATGAAGCGCAATGTTCCATTTTTCTTTGGCACGGTAAAGCATCTGTTGGAGTATGGAGCGCATGATGGCTCCAAAATTCCCATCCTGATCTTTTCTTTTAGTAATTTCATCAGCTTTGGCAAGAAAGCTTTTGGAACTGGAATCGGCCGCCGCAGGTTCCAGGGCACATGTGGAACAGTGAAGATCACCATTGGCGCTATTACGCTTGGATCAACACAGCCTATCTCATGCGGCTGAAAAGCAAAGGCCTTCCCATGTTTTACAAGCATCTCCTCAAAGCATTCCTTTTCAACTGGTAATAGGAAATCCTTGTCACCGATCTTCAGCTCTTTTAGGGTCTCTTGTGTAAACTTATGCCCAATTTTCTTCGGATCTGTGAGATTCGGTTGCATAGAGGCTTCATCTATCTTCTCCTTGCTTTCTGGTGGCAGGGGCAAGGCAACTGGTTTCACCTTCTTTGCAACCGTTTTATACTTTGTATCAACTCGAGCATTTGTCCCACAATACATACCTTTGCATTCCACTTCTTCAAATTCCTTGATTACATCATACATACCCACAGACGATACTTTTACCATCTCATTCCCACCCTGCAAGCATGAACTTTCCATGGCACAAAGCTCACCCATAGTATCCACAAATGACTCATCAAGGACACCTGATATAAACTCATCCTTCTCCAAAAGACCACACTGTTCAAAACTTTTTTGTACATTCTGTATACATATTGACGCATACCACGCTTCAAATCCTTGCTTTTTACATATGCTACTGACCATGGCTAGAAAATCCCTGAAAGTTTGCTGAAAAGTTATTTACATTGACTGAGTCCTGCGAGAACTCATTGCCCCTTGTACCATTGCAATCCCGCTCTACAATGGCACCTGGCCAAAATCCCTCATCTCCCTGTAGTTCATGAATTCTCTGTTTATCTTTGGGAGTGACTGTTCTCGAAGAGACTCGCGGTTCCTTTCATGGTTAATGCAAACTGTCAAGAACTGAACAGCTTTCTTGCCATCTTTGCTCCTTATTCTTGCATATGCTGAGCCATCATCTAAAACTTTTGTCTCCATCCTCACAGCTGTAATATAGGGTTGCCCAAGGATAAGGGGATACGATGACATCTCCTGGACGAAGAAGTTCTGATCATCTTTCACATCCCCTATAGTTACCCTTACATTTGGACAGGCTGCATAGAGCTCTCCAGATGAGTTATTAGCCACCTTAATCATCCACCCATGATCTACATCCATTGGCCACTTACATTTGTTGTAGAGGTTTTTAGCCATAAGATTTATTTCAGACCCATGATCGATTAAGGCAACATACGGCTCTTCCAAGTCTCCTATCTTGACAAGGGTTTCAGTGGTGGCCCTTGCCCAATGGTTCCTGGAGTAATGGCTTTTTGCAAGAACTTCTTTTTCATCATCCTCATCCACAAAGCGCACTTGTCATGCCCCTCCAGTAAAGTGACTTCTTTCCACCACATTCTCTCTCTCTTCCTTTTGTTGTACCTGTACTCCATGAGTCTTGGAAGTGCTTGTCTCCCCCTGTGATGGAATAGATTCAATTATGGACTGCCTTTTCCTTCGTATAATATCAATTATCTCATCATGGAATTCTTTCTTTGCAATCCACCCTACTGTTTAGAATCCTTTCTTCTAGCACCTTTTTGATATCCATTGTTGCGGCTTCAATATCAGATTGGAGCTTGTAGAGCGGACTTTTCCCTTTACCCTTCTCCTTCTCATGCTTCATCTTTGCTAGCGCTTCTTCCATTGATACTTCCTGTGGAGGCTGGTTATGTGGCGGAGGCACATGTGATGGCCCAGGGTCCTTCTTTCCACTACCACGAGTGACCCTTTTTGATGACCCTTCTTCCTCATTTTCCCTCTTATGCTTTTCCTCTACCTGTGCCTCATTATTCTGGCATTTTGCAATGTAGGCATGAACAGATAAAGAATCCACAGGCTCTTCCCAGCCAATCTCAAGATGTATACAGTCTCCTGCCTCATGCAAAGCCTGCTTAGACACCTTCTTTCACGCAATTAGCTCCATTGTTGATGGCCAAAAATCTTCATTCTCATAATCTTCATCATTCTCAGATTCCTGCTTTGATTGACCAACCTTTAACCCATAGGTCGCTACCTCAACCATAGAGATGGCATGTCTAGCAACCATGTCTTCAACCAGCTTTTTCATCCCTCCTTTTCCAAAGTTTGTGCTTAATGGAAGACCAGTCTCGGTAAGGTGGATTTTCCCATCTTTGAAAAACACAAGTTGATTTCTGAGGGCTTCCTTATAGCTAGCACAGTCTTTCTTTGCATGTTCTGGGTCATCACACCATATACATCTGAATGTAAACCCTTCTTTGCTTTGAGGCCTTTGCATAAAAGCCTGCCCTAATGGTAGCCCTTTTTCCTCAATCCTGGACATCTTCAATTTTAGGTCTCGCATGCCCTTAATAAGCTCATCCATTGGCCCTTCTACCTTTGGGATTGCAGCAGCTGGTTTTGGTAGATTCTCAGGGGTAACAGCAGTTATAGGAGTTGCCGAGCTCATCACCATTTTATCCCTTCTTCGTTGCCGCTTTGCTAACATGGTGACCGCATCCTCGACATCATTCCAATCATTCTTTAGCCCCTGTATCCTTATCCTCAAGGAGAATTTCTAGTTTTTCTTGGAGATCTTTCCCAGCTGCTTGTAAGAATAGCTCTGTTTTTTCCCTGTCCAAGGTTGTGCGCTCAATCCTTGACAGCTGGGCATAGCGCTTCTCAAACTCTCTTAGCAACTCTGTGGCAGAAATTCCCATTTTGGGTTCTGTGAACCTTTCCAAGAAAGTTCGCTTGGTCACCCACTCAGAATCCTCCATGAAATAATCATCCTTCAAAGCAAGCTTGAACTCCTCCCAATTTCTGCCACCATGTGCTGCCTGTAATCCTCTTATGTGCTCTCTTATTTCAGGAACACATACCAGCTCAAAGCTTTGAACCATATCCTCCTCAGTCACCCTGTTTAGCTCCATTTCCTTTGTGTAATTGCGCAGGTACTTTGTGATGTCCTTACCATCAAATTGATCCACCTTTTTCACAATTGACTGCAGTGCTTTAGTCGTGGAAATTTGCCCCCTCTCAGCAGCTTGCTGCTGTTGCATATACATGGTAAACATCTGAAACATTTGCATAACCCCGGGGTCAAAATGAACCCCCTGTCCCTCAGGATTCTCAGCCATAGCTTGCACTGTGTATTTCACCACTAACTCTCACCCCAGCAGTTTCACGTCGGGTTCACCAAAGCTGTCGTGACGTGGGCGGTGTCGCTAGGAAAGTGCGAGACTTCTGGCTGTGAGAGTCGTTTCTAATCCTGCAGGTGCTCTATCCTCTCACTGGCCACTCAACAGTGTAAGAATCCACAGCATCCTTGCTAGATTCAGCCAAACCAACCTTACACAGCTATCCAAATGAGAAAGACCACCTACCGGTGTACCTGTCCTCTCAATGGCCACTCAGCAGTGTAAGAATATCACCACATACTTGCTGAATTCAATAAAACCAGCCACCAGATATATCATAATTAGGGAGAACTTCTTCATGCAGCAACCAACTTGCAATAAACACCAGATAGGAGTGGTCAAACCAGGTCAACCAGCAATCTGGGGGCAACATGAACCATAAACACGCCCAGCCTGCTCTGAAATCACCTTCAGGATCACCTTTAGAACAAGAAATAAATACTCGGGCAGCCTCCAGCAGCCACAGAACTGATAGATAATAGACAAAATACCTCCAAGCACCATTTAACTCCAGAAACAGGGCAGAATTTTCCTCTGGTATACTCCAAAAATAGGGGGCAAGGGCCCAAGATCCAAGGCAGCTCCAAAGAGAAGGCGACTGAAGGAGAATGCAGCAAAGCCAAAATATGCGAAATTTCCTCCTCCTTGAAGTAGTGGCGACTTCTGGCTCTTGTTAGTCCGTTTCTTCTACTGCTTTTATCATATTGCAAAGGCTTGAACACAAGGAACACAAGGAGTTGCCTTCACATAGAAGCTTGGAAACCATCATGGCATTTAAGAGACCCTCATTCAGTTGAGTTCTTCAGAGCGGCACCTGTTCTTAGTGTAATTGTAGGGGCGCTAGCAAGCCACACTCTCATTGCTTATAAATAAGTACTCCTTCGTGCTCTCTACTAGCAGAAGCACAGGCTGACCAACAGAACACGACTCTCCTCCTTGCTACTAGCCGGTGGCAACAAAGAAAACAAGACAACATTTAAAAAAACTCTCCTTCTCTTCCGAAGTTGGCCATCTGCCTGTCGGCAAAACAAACACAACAACTCTGTGCCTTGAGGCGGCAAGCTGCACTACCAGCCAGTGCTGGCTAAACAAACAAAAACAAACACTCTAGCTCTGTGACAGCTATACAAACAAGCATCAAAACTCTGCCCTTAGAGGTGTATTCCCCCAAGAACCCATATCCCTCAGCTCTCTCCTCTTTGCGCCTGAGGCGCTATGTGGGCTCCCTGACCCGCCAGGCAGTCCGAAATCTTACACGCACAACATGAGAGTGGATTGCAGAGGAGATACAATACTGCATCTTTGCATAAATGGAAGAGTGTATCCATCATAAACACAAGCTTCTTGAACATCACGCATAGCAGCTTGCTCCACAATGTTCCTGGACAAGGAACCGTTTCACTGCCTTGTCCTTGGGAATGCAGCGCCCGCAGTTGGAGCACCTGATGGGATTTGTGTGGCCTCTCCCATGCTTTTTGCGGCCTCCATTTCCCCGCTTCTGTCTGAAACAAGACTCCCTTCTCAAAACCGACTCCTCTCCCGCAGTATTCCCCAGCCCGAATGCTCTCATCCCCAAAAGCGTTCCCTTCACTCCTCTTTCTGCATGTTTTTTTCCCTCTCCCCCCTCGTACCCCATTCCTTAATTGGCCACATTGCATTATATTTATTTATTTATTTTTCAAAGCTCAATAATGGCCACCAATGCCTCCTTATTACCTTGCTTCTCAAGTTCATGTGCAGCACCACGACCTTCCAAAATTATGCAACATCTGCCCACAGCTCATCATCATCAGCACTTCTCCTCACCAAGATACGACCAATTTCATCGGTGCCATGCACTGCCGATGATCATCAGACGCTTGCTAAAAATGGAGTGTCATCCTTGCATCCCCAGAACCAGCCCCAGATTGACCAACCATCATCACATTCGGAGTTCTCGACACACTTTCACGTGTAGGCATCACCATCAGCTCGTAAAAAAAAACCATAAAACCACCTACTCTGTACATTTGCCAAGGCATTCATGGCAAAATTTATTCATAAACCACGCACACCATATGTACACAGGCACAGGGACTTCTGCTAGCCCTCAGAATGCGTAAAGGCATATACACATCATGTACACTGTGGCACTTAATCCCATGCATCTGGATTTTCATTTAATGGCCTCACATGCATGGTTTCACACCATAGACGTGCCATGGCACGACAACGTGCATCGAGGAAGATATTGGAACAAGGAGTAAGAGTTGTTTTTTGAAATCGGGCATGGATCTGATTGATTGACCTTGCTGGTCTTCAATGGATGAGTCCATGGCTCTTTATATGGATCTGTTGGTTGACCTTGCTGGTCTTCAATGGATGAGTCCATGGCTCTTTATATGGATCTGTTGGTTGATCTTGTTGATCTTCAAAGGAGAGTCCATCTTGATAAGTGATTATATTGCCGAGTATTATGGGCTAGGAACTATTGAAAAGGCCCCTGAGTGGACAAGTGGTGAGCGTTCTGGTTGCCAATGATGCCATAGATACTCTGATGAAGGAATGATGGGAAGTTAAGAATCAGCCAGATGATTTGGAAGATTGTGATCAGTGATACTATGGTTCATATAGGATTGTTTTAAAACTGGTTGAATCTGTGAAAAAGGCAATTTCATATTGGGTGTGTAAGTGGTGTGACTAGTTTTATTTTTGCATGAACATCCGGCTAGGGAGCCTGGGAACTCTTTTCCCTGGTACCCGGGACAAAAATCAAATTCTAAATTGGATCCCATCACTACAGTGGTTGCGCGGTTGGCTAACCCATGGGACTGGATGGGGTTGGGCTGGACTGATGGATTCGTAAATCGAGACTCAATTTCTGTTACTACGATAGATAAAGTAAATCCCGGATAGTAATTGTTCTATGGATAGGAATCAATGACTGTGCCTCTTGATGGGGAAAAAAGTGTTGATCCCAATGATCCAAGTGCAAGTTTCTTCCTTGATCTGACCGAGTATCTTTATAGCTGCAGTCGGATCAGTTTGATCACTAATGGTCTTGACTACGTTAGAGTAGAAAGTTATCTTGGAGGAATCGCCCGTGCTTTCTAGATAAGGGAAGTTTTTCCGGGTTCGGTTTTGGAAAAACCGACGGATTAGTCTTTTGTCCGGATATCCGTGTGGTGGACGAGGCTCCGAGTGTGGGACCCTGCCTCGTGCATGAAGTGCTACTTCCGCTGCTAGTACCCCGAATCCGTTGCGCGGTGGGAACAGGGATCTCATAAACAGGCACTCCCCTAGGATGTTTGTGAAAACATTATAGTATGCAAAAAGATTGTGAAATGTGTCAAAAACATCTTGAAAGTTGTAAAATAAATTTTAACTTTATTAACCAATAATTTTATTAACTAAACCGTATATGGTATACCTTCTCCACCTCAAAGGTGATATACCAATAATTTTATTATCTAAACAGTATATGGTATACCAATATTTTTTTTTGTTAAAAAACCATCCTAAGGAGGATCAAACACTAGCTCCATTGCATAGTTGAATAGAAATGAAGAAGATGAAGTTAAGCTACTAATCAAGAAGTAATTAGCATAATGATGAGCATAATGACAACATAAGTGAGGGGCAAATATGTGTTGATTTCAATAGATGAGAGCCTCTTTATATAGGCTGAAGTACATGAGGATTAAGCTCAAGATTAGGTGTTAATCATCATCTATATCATCTCCACCTTCCCTCCTAGATTCAAGCACCTAAAAGTGACCACCAACCCTAGAATCTTGCTAATCACACCAATGCTATCTAATCAAGGGATCACGACCCCTTTGGCTGATGTTGAGCTCCTAAATGACTCTTTTACATCATGGTAAGGTTGCATAATAACCTTTGTATCTATTTGCCCATAATCTATGACTTTAGTGCATAGTGCTAGTTACAAGGTATGTGCCCTACACATCATTTTAGTGAAGGTGTTTGCCATATTTTTAACACCCCTCCTCAAACACTGAATCCACTCAATGATGCAGTTGGTCATGCTGACTCTCATGAGTCTAATTAACCACCCAATGCTCAGTGATAGCATGCATGAGCGTGGTCTGACTAGCAATGCCATACATAGGTTATGCCAATGTGAACTCAGAGGCTTTAGTCATGCATACAAAAGAGGTATGGGACGACTTTAGAAGAGTGTGACAAGACGTGGCTACATGTATGAGTGAAGAGGACACCCATGTGTATAGGGCATGCCCTTGCTTTTAGCACTTTAGAATAAATGATTTGATCTAATCATAGATAGGGCCTCATGATGGTGGCCCTTGTCTTCATCTTTTTCTTCTTCTTGGTCTTCTTCCTGCTGCACTTCTTCCATGATGTAGACTCGTTGCATCTTCTTCTTGGCAAAACAATTCTTCTCTACATGACCAGGTTTGTGACAAAAGTCACAAATGAGATTGTTGTTGTTGTAGCCCTTGTTGTAGTTGCCTTTGTTGTAGCCCTTGTTGTAGTTGCCTTTGTTCTTGCCATACCTACTAGATCCTGCATAATAAGCATTTTCAGTAGACAAGGTTGATGACGATGGAGACTCCATTTGCTTGGTCTTTAGTTTTCTCTCCTCCTCAAGAAGAGATGCTTCAATGTCCACAAGCTTTGATATTGGCATATTGGTCAAGGTTGTGACCACATGGTCATATTCTTCAGGTAAAGATTTAAGTAATACACCAATGGAGACATCTTCATCCATCTTAAGACCTATTCCTGCAAGTTGTGTTAATAGGCCTTTCATGTAGTTCAAATGTGAGGCTAGGGATGTGCCAGACTTCATTTCTAGCTTAAAAAATTCAATGAGCAAACCAAACTTTGAACTTTTAGATCGAGCCCCAAATAGAGTTGTGAGTTGGTCCCAAACTTCCTTAGAAGTTTCGCATCCATCCACATGATGAATGTAAGTGTCATCAAGCTCCAATGTGATGATGGCACGAGCTTTGTCATCTCTTACTTCCCAACAAGGAACATCAGCAAGAGTCCTTGGCTTCTTCTCATTCCCATTTACTATGTTGAAGAGCCCCTTCTTCATGAGCATTAACTTGATGCGGGTTTGCCATGTGTGAAAACCATGACCTTTAAAGCGCATTGATGGAGAATCCTTGGTAGCCATTATGATATGGAATGAAGGGGGTCTTACCTCTGATGATTGAGGCAGTGTCTACCCTTTTACAAGAGAGATTAAGACCAAAGAATAGTGCTAAATCAAGTTATTTAGCATGTGCTTTCCAAAAGATAAAACCAGAAAATATATTGATTTGTGGGAAGCAAGGGAGACACCTAATCAAGGGGCAAATTAAGTGTGAAGTAATAAGGGGATGTAGCAAGTCCCTAATGACATGTATGAACCACTTATTGCACCAAATGATAAGGATTAGGATAGATTAATCATTGATTAGTGGAGTTGAATATTCTGCTCACTATGCAGAGAAATGAGCTCACTTGGAGTCAATATTTGAAGGAGTTGCACAAAGAATAAGCTAAAAAGCTTCAAGGGCATTGAATAGCAGTATGTCTAGATGATTTTAGAGCCCACAAACACTTGCTTAAGCAACTTAATCAATGAGTAATCTCAAATTTACCAAAGTACCTTTTCTGGCTATGGCAGTTCTGGACAGCACCCTGGTTTTTTGCTTGGTGTGTGAAGCACACTCAATCATTTGCAAAACCCTCTTAGGGGGAGTAAGTTTAGGTCCCAATGAAGCCACACCTCAGAGGAATTAGACCAATTTGATGTGTGTGAGCTGCAGCAATACTTTTGGTGGTCGCCTATCAAAAACGTGCCTGTTTTGGGGAAAACGAAGTTGCCGGCGACGTGGAGCTATGAATGGTGCAATTGAGGTGCCATGCCCCTTAGCAATATTGCTGGTGAAGTGCCCACAGAAGGATTTTGGCAATGGTTACGTGGTTTGTGAGCACCAAGGCCTCCACTCAGCTGCTATTCTAGATCCTATTTTCTAGGAAACCCATAAAAGCTAATGAAACCCTAATTTTCACTAATCTCTTGCTAAGAAAATAAGATGGGGCTTGATTCTAGATGAATGGGCTAGTACTAGCTCTGATACCATGTTAAAAAACCATCCTAAGGAGGATCAAACACTAGCTCCATTGCATAGTTGAATAGAAATGAAGAAGATGAAGTTAAGCTACTAATCAAGAAGTAATTAGCATAATGATGAGCATAATGACAACATAAGTGAGGGGCAAATATGTGTTGATTTCAATAGATGAGAGCCTCTTTATATAGGCTGAAGTACATGAGGATTAAGCTCAAGATTAGGTGTTAATCATCATCTATATCATCTCCACCTTCCCTCCTAGATTCAAGCACCTAAAAGTGACCACCAACCCTAGAATCTTGCTAATCACACCAATGCTATCTAATCAAGGGATCACGACCCCTTTGGCTGATGTTGAGCTCCTAAATGACTCTTTTACATCATGGTAAGGTTGCATAATAACCTTTGTATCTATTTGCCCATAATCTATGACTTTAGTGCATAGTGCTAGTTACAAGGTATGTGCCCTACACATCATTTTAGTGAAGGTGTTTGCCATATTTTTAACATTTTTTACTAAACAACATATGGTATACCAATATTTTTATCAGCAAAACAGTATATGGTATACCATATTTTTATAGCTAAACATTGTATGGTATGCCATTTTCAATAATGAAGCTCAAAATATGTTTCTATCTAAATAACTCTTTTTGAAAAAAGCATGGTATTTTGCATGTTCTAGTAGAGTTTGATACATTAAAAATTGGACTAGTAGTCATCATTTTTTACAAGAGATGATACACAATAGCTTGAAATTAGGAAGTTGGGAGTGATTAGGGTGGATAGTAATGGATTAGTAATTAGCACTAATGCAAACATAATGACAATGCTAGAGGTTTTTCGAAGACCCACAACTTCCATTGTTGTGGGGGGATTTTTATATAGACTAAGGTACATCATTATTAGCCCATGTCTTATCTTAATCCTCACCTAAACATGCTCTAACTATCTTCCTTAATTCTAGGTCATTTGTGGATCATTTAATGTTGATTAAGGACTCTTGTGCATACCACATGCCTACTTGAAGTATGCATCTTCTTATTGGGAATCTACCATGCATACTTGAAGTATGCACCTTCTTCTTGGCAATCTACCATGTCTGGTAAACACCTTTTTACATTTACATTACTTCCCAAGAGTTACAAGTGTGATTTTTCGTAACCTTAGCATAATCCCGAATTTCTAAGTACACTTGATTACTTATTTTATAACTCTCCCTTGTACATGATGAAATAATATCATCATACATTTATTGGATCTACACTCTTAGTCATTTACTAGAGTGGTCCGCTTAAATTACCTCTTGGCTACAATGTTAAATTTAACTCGAGAATTGATAATATAGGTGGAATGGGGTTAATAAGAGGTGAGAGCCATGCTCTCCCGTTATGTTCTTTTAAAAGATAATATTTGAGTCTTAATGTTCTTCTTGGGAAGTGTTCTCTTTCCCATTCTCTTCAATCATCATGTTTTCTTTAGCTCATAATTGATTCTAGGAGTCCTTTGCTATATGTCCCATATTACCAAGAATGGTGACACTTTATATTGGTCTTTGCTTTCCCTCTTGGTCCTTTATGGAAGGATTCTTATTGTTTTATCATAAATGCAACTTTGGCTTTGATCCTTGGGTTTCCTCCATGACTACAACTTCTATGCCTTTAAGCTTAGGGTTGGTCCAATGGTCCAAACTCTTCACTTGGCATTATCTTCAATAGGATGGCATCAAAATTTTCTTCTTTCACAAGTGAACAACATCTTATTATTTTATGGTGGAGCCAATATTAGCTAATCATTACATGATGATCTTCATTTTATTGACATGTGCAAGAAAAGAATCATTTAATTTTTTATCCAAACCAAAAATTTGAATTTTAAGTCTGATTTTGGAGTTCTTTCCCTTTTCCCCAAAGAAGATATCCAATTCATTGCATGCCACTTTTGAGTTCTCCTTGAATAATGCAATGTGGTGTATAAACAATGATGGATAAATGCATTATTTAGTCCTGATTCAATGAAATGTGGTGTATAAATGCATTATTTAGTCCCAATTCAATGATGGATATATACTTTTCATCTTTACTATTCTACCTCTTTATCTCAATTCGAGACTCCTAGCACTCTTCTCTCCAACTTACAATGTCTCACAAGCTCTCTCTCGTGAGTAGATACTCATTTTTGCTTGCCATACATGGAACCCCTCACTCCTAGACTACTCTACTATCAACCCCATGGCCATGATTATACAAATTAAGGGGATCTTAGCACTTGAATGATGTCAACGCTAGTGTCTAACCTTGTAAAATCAATGAGTACAAATATGACAAATGCAAGTCCAATTTTTTGTGCTCATGCATTAATCTCATTTTAAGCAGAAATGGAAAAAAAACATGTTTTAGATTAGTGATTTTACCCACCCAAATGATGTTGGAAAGTCATATGATACAAAATAGAAGTATATCAACAACCCAATCAGATATTTAACCCTCAATGATTGATATTAACTTAATTAATCATTAATTACTCTCTATTTGTAGGTATGTTTTTGCCATGAAAACAAAGAGTAAATTCCCTCAATGATTGATATTAACTTAATTAATCATTAATTACTCTCTATTTGTAGGTATGTTTTTGCCATGAAAACAAAGAGTAAATTGAGGGTTTGACTAGGTTAGACAGAAAATCAAGCTATAAGACTTGATAGCATGGATCAATGATAGCTAAAGATTCTCATAGCTTCAATTGCATAAGAAAATGTCTTATACTAGTTATTGGGTCATTTCTAATCAATCTAAAAGTCCCTTCCGTGATCTGGTCTAGAAGTTAATGTGACCTTATTTAGATGATCTTGTTGTCGTTTGGGGGTTCCCTAAATCTTCAATATAAACCTTGCAATCTGTTCAGGTATGACCTAGCCAGGTCTCTCCTCTAAGAGTGCTCTCTACAGTCTTTTGCAAGATTGCATCTCGCAAATCAAGACTTCATCGCAGGTAGAGAAGTGCATTCTCTGATGATCAGCCATGGATATGATTCAAAGAATACCTATGGCAGCCAGCTTATCCGCATGTATGCTGCTCTTGGGAACTTGTAGGAGGTGAATTCTGCCTTGACAAGGACTAGAGGCATATATGTGGTGGCCAGCCTTTGGCGCATACCTGTGGCCAGCCTATGGCGCATACCTGTGTCCAGTCTTTGGCGAATACCAGTGGACAAGGCAGGCGTAGGGGATAGAAAGCCTGCCTATCTCGGGTTCGTTGTGCTTCTGCTCATCAACTATACAGTCTCGAGTGCGCCCCACAGCTGGCTTCTCCTCACAATCGCGCTCCTCACGAATTCTGACGATGGCTGCAGGCTGTGTTGGCCAAAAAAAAATGCTAGGGCTAGCTAAGCTTAGCTTAATTAGTTTAACTAACATAATTTTAACTAATATTAGTTTAACTAAGGTTAGTTATTATTCCTATTATATATATTAATTATTCCTATTAATCATAGTTGCATTCCGAATCCCGATGTGTATCTTCAGTACTTTCCGTACCACTCCATACATACCTTACCTCGTATGGATAAGGCCTGCGTACCAATTTCCAAATATGAGGTTTAATGTACAACACTTGTTTAGCCCATTTTTTAATTATTTTAGTCAGTGGTCATTGCTAAGTAGTTAATAGATTAGTTTTCATTTAAGCATTACCATTTTCTTTCATGCTTTTTTATATATATATAGTAAAAAATGCGAGCGTACTTATCTTGATACATACTTTACGTACTCTATCGTACACGTACCATATCGCACCATACCTAAAGTACTCAACCACTATGCTATTAATTATTAATTATTAGATATATTCCTATTAATTTATCCTAAGGTAAGGTAAATTTAAGGCCTATTAATTCTCTGGTTTGGGACATGTGCAAAGAATACTCCATATTCAAAAATTAATCCTATTCCTAAGCCTATATTATTTCCAAGCTCTAATTATAATAAAGGTATCAATTTACACTGAACTATTAATGGTGTGCATAGAACTTATGCTAATTAATATCATAATGTCTAAATTTACATTCCTACAATTAGTTCCATAAAGAATTGCCTTCCTCCAAGATAAAAGCGAATTTCTTTATTTATTGGGGGTGGTTATACATAAATAGGGTGATTGAGAGCCTCTATATGTGCATAGACTACTTGAATGGATGTCAAGCCACACCTACCATGCATTTTATGCAACCCATAGGATTTGGATGCTAAAATCCACCCGTGAATTTTTTAAGCTAATGGTGTTATTTGCACGACTCTTGTTTTGCATAAGCCATAACCCACTATCACTAAATAAAGACCATAGGTAATTTAACTACCACCTACCAACCAAAATCCCTCAATTTTAGTTAAACCATGGTTTTCCAACCCTTACAAAAATTAAACGTTTATTATATAAATTAAATTAAGGTGCACCCACACACAATAGGCCTTATTAATTTATTTTTCCATGGAAACACTTACAATTTTAGTGTCAATATTTTTTATTAAATATTGGTGTTAGCCCAATTAATTTTTATTTTCTTTTTCAATTGGTTTCAACCAGTTTTTCCTTTTGATCTAGATCAAATGTATGTATGCACATACATGTGGGTTTATTTTAAGTATATGAACCCTACTAACTCTACTAAGGTTAGTTTAAACTAGGAGCTACGTGTGGGTGATTCTCTCCCTAACACTCAAGGAAGAATGACACTGGTGCCATTCTCAAGGCCTCCCATCACCTTCATTGAATGGGAGAATGGCACCATTGTCATTCTCCTTACAGTCGAGGAAGAATGGCAGTGGTGTCATTCTCAAGGCCTTCCCATCACCTTGATTGAAGGGGTGAATGCCACCAGTTCCATTCTCCCTGACATTCGAGAAAGAATGGCAGTGGTGCCATTCTCCAGGCCTCCCATCACCTTGAATGAAAGGGAGACTGACACCATTGCCAGTATCCCTTACATTTGAGCAAGAGTGGTGGCATTCTCCCACAAGCTTGATCTATGAGAAGTAGAATGGTACCACTGCCATTGTCCCTCAAATTTGATAGGGAGAATGGGAGTTGTGCCATTTTCCCTAATACATTGAAATGAAAGCAAGTGAGAATGCCAGTGCTTTTCAAGTATATAAGAAGAATGACACCACTACCATTCTCCCCTCTCATTAGTCTTTCTACTCTGGTTGAATGGAACTGCTACCATTCCCCTTACTTACATTATGTATGGATGATAGAATAGCAATAATGCTATTATCCTCATAATCAAATGTTGATAATTATGGATCAAGCTCTCCTAAATTAAAAAAAATCTACTAATGATAAACTAATTCTACACTAATCTAAGGTGGATAGAAAAAATGAAGAAAACTCATAATGAGTGTGTGCTAATTAAGGTGTACTCAAGTACATATAGACACCAAGATGAATAAGCTTGGATACATGAAGAGACTTGAGATAAGTGCAAGTGATATATTTGCATTACTTGAAATGTCTCCCTTTTATATGAGGAGAATACATCTCTTGCATGTGGGATAATTCTCACTAGGTGATGTGGCTTCTCAACAGGGATTTCACTGACGTAAACGAGAACATGTGAACATGTTAATAACATATGTTAATAACACAAAAAATCTTGTGATCACATGTTATATTCACAAAGCTTTCACAAGGGCCTTAAAAAATTATCTTTGTCGGGCATAAAAAATCTTCTTAGGTGGCCACTGACCTGCTATTATGTGAAGATGGTAACATGAGAACATGTGAATAGCTTATTCCCATGTGTAGCCAAGATTTTAAAGGTTTCCCAAATGGCAAGTGACCTGCTATTTTGTGAACGGTAACATGAAAACATGTGAATAACTTGTTCCCATGTGTTATTATCACAAAAAATCTTGTGATCATGTGAATATTAAATCCCTGCTTCTCACACTCACTCCATACTTTTCTTGTGCTCCATGGCACCATATTTCTCAACACCCCCCGTGGTGCCAAATCTTTGGGCTAATCAAGGTGGTTGGATGTCGGTTACAAATCTTGTTTGACTTTTTTACTTTCTACATCCCCCTATGTGCTTCGAGCAACTTTGGCCCATGTGCTACTTTGGCACTTCCCCCCCTTAATGCTACTTTGGATCTAGGTTAGAGATAAATTACAGCTTTGGTATGTCATCGGTCCCAGAGGCTGGTTATTATAAGCATTTTTTGTAGGAATCAAAATTTACAATTTTTCGGTAGTGAGGTGGGTATGTCCTTTGTCTTCATGTTCGAGCTCTCGTGCTTTGTGAAGATTCTTTTGATTGTTGCTCTTTGGTGGTTGACACTTTCACACACATGCATAATTAGCGTGCTCATTTGGTCGCTTTTACAATGTTTTTTATGCACACTTTTGGAGTATTTCTTCTTCTCTTGAATTTAAAAAAAATACCAAATGTTAATGAACATTTCCTTAGATGTGATCAAGCCTTGTGCCAACGGGATAAAGCTTATAGACATTGTTGCTTTGGTTTCCATGAGAACACCCTCTTATGAGAGGAAAGGGTTTCCATGAGAACACCCTCTTATGAGAGGAAAGGGTTAAACAACCCTTCGATTTGTTTTCTTTTCTTTTCTTGTTTCCTCCTTTTTCTCTTTAAAAAAAATAAAAAATAAACGTGATAACCTTATCACAATTTTCAATGTCCGCACCCGCGGACATCTATACGCTTGATGGAGATGAATGTTGAATCTGTTCGAGCAGTAATGGGTGCGGCAACTCCTCGTGCATCAACGCTCTCAATGGAAAAAGTGGCAAGCAAGCTTCTTCACCTCTTCCTCTTGGTAGATGGAGACAACTTTGCTCCTACTGTTATGCGCAGCACTAATGCAATCCTCTTCTTTCTGATGTGGGTTTCTTTTCTTCACTCTCTGCGTAGCGTGCCACATAGGTGATGGCGTATCCTATGCTCTTTTCCTTCGGTGAGAGGTGTTTGCTTATGCCAAGCTACATGTTGTTTGGCTATTCTCTTGCTTCTTAGCTCCTTCTTCCTGATTTTCTCACGAACTCCAGGTCACATTGTGGTAGCTACCCTATAGCACAATGGCGATGGACGCAAATTGCTTCCTCTTAAGAATCTCTCTCTCTCCCTTATATTCTTGCTATGTGTGTGTGTTATTCTAACATGAGATGTGACCCTTTTTCTCCCTAATGAAGTTCTTCATGTGCTGGTTTGTGCGTTGTGCTATGGCTACGGGCGGCTAGTGTCCCTCTTCTAATGTTGAGCGGGATGGCTAGTTTGGGCTTTGTGTTAAGGATGTAGTGCTACAACTTAAAGAAAATATGGAGATTGGGAATTCTCTATCTAATCTCAAGGGAAGCAAGAAAGGGAAACCATGAAGAGAGACAAGGAACCTAATTTGGAAAACTTTTCAGCACATTAAGAAATCCTAATTAAGCAAGAAAGTAAGCCTAATCACTTAAGCTAACAAAAAGCCTCACCCTAGCTCTGATACCATGTTGATAATCATGGATCAAGCTCTCATAAAGACAAAACATCTACCTAATGATGAAATAATTCTACACTAATCACAAAACTAATCTAAGGTAGATAGAAATGAAGAAAACTCATAATGAGTGTGTGCTAATTAAGATGCACTCAAGTAAAATTAGACAACACGATGAATTAGCTTGGATACATAAAGAGACTTGAGATAAGTGCAAGTGATATATTTGCATTGCTTAAAATGTTCCCCTTTTATATGAGGAGAATACAACTTGGCCTTTCTCTTGCATGTGGGATGATTCTCAGTAGGTGACGTGGCTTCTCACACTCACTCCATACTTTTCTTGTGCTCCATGGCACCATATTTCTCAACATCAAATGCATCTATTTGAGTGGTGACATTCTCAAGAGCTCCCATCACATTTAAGAATGAATGATAGTGGTGCAGTTCTCCCACCAGCTTGATGTATGTAAAGTAGAATGGCACCACTGCCATTCTCCCCCCTTTCATTCAAATAAGAATGGTAGTGGTGCCGTTCTCATGTCATCCCATCATCTTTAAGAGGAAATGGAACCACTCCCATTCTCCCTTACATTAAAGGTAGAATGGGGAAACTCTAGAATTCTCCCTTACATTCAAGGAAGAATGGCAGTGCTGCCAATCTCAAGGCCTCCCATCGCCTTGAAGGGGAGAATGGAAGTGGTGCCTTTCTCCCTTACATTGAAGGAAGAATGGCACCACTGCCCTTCTCAATGCCTTCCATCCCATCAACTTGAAGGGAAAATGGCATGTGTTTGACTGGTGCCATTCTCAAGGGCTCCCATCACATTCAAGAATGAATGACAGTGGTGCAGTTCTCCCACCAGCTTGATTCATGTAAAGTAGAATGCACCACTGCCATTCTCCCCCTTTCATTCAAAGAAAAATGGTAGTGGTGCCATTCTCATGTAATCCCATCACCTTTAAGGGGGGAATGGCACCACTTCCATTCTCCCTTACATTCAAGGAAGAATGGCACCCACTGCCGTTCTCAAGCCCTTGCATCACCTCAAAGGGGAATATGGCATCACTACCATTCCCAAGGCCTCCCATCCCATCACCTTGAAGCAGTCAAGGAAAACTCTGGAATTCTCCCTTACCTTCAAGGAAGAATGGAAGTGCTACCAATCTCAAGGCCTCCCATCACCTTGAAGGGGAAAATGGTAGTGGTGCCATTCTCCCTTTCATTGAAGGAAGAATCGCACCACTGCCCTTCTCAATGCCTTCCATCCCATCAACTTGAAGGGGAAAATGGCATGAATGTGAGTGGTTCCATTCTCAAGGGCTCCCATCACATTCAAGAATGAATGAGAGTGGTGTAGTTCTCCCACCAACTTGATGTATATAAAGTAGAATGGCACCACTGCCATTCTCTCCCCTTTCATTCAAAGAAGAATGGTAGTGGTGCCATTCTCATGTCATCCCATTACCTTTAAGGGGAGAATGGCACCACTGCCATTCTCCCTCACATTCAAGGAAGAATGGCACCACTATCATTCTTAGGCACTCGCATCTTCTTAAAGGGGAGAATGGCACCACTTTTGCCATTCTCAAGGCCTCCCATCCCATCACCTTGAAGCGGTCGAGGGAAACTCAGGAGTTCTCCCTTATGTTCAAGGAATAATGGGCAGTGCTGCCAATCTCAAGGCCTCCCATCACCTTGAAGGGGAGAATGATAGTGGTGCCATTCTCCCTTACACATTGAAGGAAGAATGGCACCACTGCCCTTCTCAATGCCTTCCATCCCGTCAACTTTAAGGGGAAAATGGCATGTATTTAAGTGGTGAATGACAGTGGGTGGAGTTCTCCCACTAGCTTGATGTATGTAAAGTATAATGACACTAAAATAAAACATCTTCCATGGGCACATATCTCTGCAATGGGCTTCCATCTGACATGGTAATTTGCTTGATTTGCCACTTAACCAAGATTACACTACCATTCAAAACATTATGTATAATGGTGCATTAGCAAAAGATGTTTTATCTTCAAGAGGAAATGAAGGTAAACTTTCATTAAAAGAAAGCCCAAGAAAAGAGAGCCACCACCGACATCAATGTTCAGAATGTCAATGGAATCAGTGCTACAAGTTTCCTCGATTGATTGTTGTGAGTGCAAGTGTTGTCAGCATGCTGATCGAGATATATTAATGAAAATTTGGAAGAATTTTTGGGACAACTCGCTAGAATCTCGCACAAACTATGTGTATGACATGTTATTTATGGCTTTGTATATCAATGACATGCATGGAAAGACAAGCTACAAATTTAGGGTGAATGATATGGAGCTATGTTGCAGAGCATGGTATGAGATACATAGAGTACCAAAAACATCATTTTACAGATATTGGGAGCAGTTTGAAAATGGTGCACAACAATATGTGCATGGAAATACAGGAATTTTGAGGAGGAATAGGGAGCACACATGTATGGGAAGGGCTCTTATGCAAGAGTTCATGGAAAATAACTCAGAGGGTATGCCTCACAAAAGTAGAACCATGTTGGATGGTTCTAGAGAGACTCAATTGGTAATACGTGAAGTATATAAAAAGGTAGATATCCAACGTGAGATAAAAAAGGCCTATTCCATTTGGATTTAGAAAATATGTCCAAATCTTCTTTTGGTAGGATATGGAATGAGGACTTCAAGAATGTTTCCTTGGTCAAGAGTAGCGAGTTCTCCAAATGCAGTTTGAGTAGTGGGATAAAGGCACATGTGTGGCAGAGCCATTAAGTGTCAAGAGAGGAGAGTAATATACTGATGGAGGAAAGGTATAAGCATATGATACAGCAACAGAGTTGTAGGAACCTTTATTATACATGGCGCAAGTGTACTCTGAGATGGATCCTACTAAAAACTTATGCATAATTCATGACAAGATGGACCAAAAGAAAACAGCAATCCCAAGACTTCGAAGGACACTGATTATGCAGCAATTACAAGTGTCTCTAATTGGAATGATTACTCATGGGCATGGGCATGGTCATTATGGACACTTCACTACAAATGGTTTGTGGCCCTTAGATCCAAATATCATAGTTGGCTCCCTTGCATTGTGTTTTTGCAACTTGGAGAGGATGGACATACATGCAATCGGGGACCTAGCTACTAATGGAGTCCAAGAAAGCAACAATGATCCATTACTAAATGCTCTAAACTCAAGAAGTGCCTTGGATTGTCATTATGCTTTAGAAGGTAAGGAATCTCTCCAGATTGGTGGGTCTATAGGTTTATTACAAGAAAGTGTCACTAATGCAAACTCAAAGGATATAAATGCCATGACTTCTACTACATATACTATAACAAGCACTACTTCCTCATTTCGTAAGTTGCCAGAGAACTTGTTGCTACAACTAGATAATTATGCATCAGAGAACAAAAATTCATACTTATTTGCATACCTTTCTCTACTTGATGCAAGAGGTGTCTTTAAGAAAGTTAAATTAGGCTTCTTGATGGTAGGGCACACGCACGAGGACATTGATGTAATGTTTAGCAGGTTATCTGAGAAATTGCAAGTGGGTCAAACATTCACGTTTCCACATCTAATGGATACATTTAGATGATCTTCTGAATCCAAACCAGCACCATTTCTTCTTAAAAGGATCCCCAACTTCAAGAGTTTCTTTGATGGTTATCTTAATGATGGGTAGGATATGATTATGGTATGATTATCAACTTGTATTAAAATCCATTGTACCCCTAAATGGTGTGAAGAAAACAATCCATTGTTTGATCATTCAATCTCCCAAAGTTGTAGAATTTCACCCAAATTTATTTAAATTCATCCAATCTCAAATTCCGAGAAGGCTTGCTTAGCAATGGAGACTTGTAAATCGAATGACTTATCTGGTAATGTGTTCTTACATTTAAGTTTCTCAAATTCTACATAATTTCTAGTACATAGTTTGAAAAAAGGTCTTCCATTGATTTTCTTTTTGGTGGAGGAAAGCATTGTAAAACCCTCGGAGAACATATATTAAAAAGTGTTTATAAAAGCCAACCATTTGTGTGATTATCAACTTCTATTAAAATCCATTGTACCCGTAAATGGTGTGAAGAAAATGATGCACTGTTTGATCATTCAATCTCCCAAAGTTGTAGAGTTTCACCCAAATTTAATGAAATTCATCCAATCTCAAATTCCCAGAAGGCCTGCTTAGCAATGGAGACTTTCAAATCGAATGACTTAGCTGGTAATGTGTTCTTACATTTACATTTCTCCAATTCTACATAATTTCTAGTACATATTTTGAAAAAAGGTCTTTCATTGACTTTATTGTTGGTGGAGGAAAGCATTGTAAAACCCTGGGAGAACATATATTAAAAGGTGTTTATAAACACCACCCATTTGTGTAATTATCAACTTGTATTAAAATCCATTGTACCCCTCAATGGTGTGAAGAAAACCATCCGTTGTTTGATCATTCAATCTCTCAAAGTTGTAGAAATTTACCCAAATTTAATGAAATTCATCCAATTTCAAATTTCCAAAATGTCTCCATTTGTCCAAATTATCTAATACGGTCTTTTGTTTGTTCTCTTCTAGGGTTTGTGTGAGTGACATGTGTGTGCTTGCAAGAGCTCAAGCTATCTTCTCCCCTACAGCTTTCTAGTGCCGTCACATAAATGAATGGATTCGATGGCATTGGCCTATTGTACAGTCACGGGCGATAGCCGTTGGAATGCCTTCTTGAAGTGCTCCCCTGTGAGCGTGCCAACAAGGGGGAAAGGTTCCATCATAGAACTTCTTCACAATCTAGAATGGTACGATCCACCTTAGCGCTTGAGCTTCCCTAGTAGATGCAGACCCATTCGTGATTGGAAAAAAAAGACCAAATCCTCTTCTTTGAAGAATCAGAACTTGTAGTGGCGACGATGAAGAAGTTCTTGAAGCGATCTTCATCCAGCTCGAGGAACTGATCCAAATGATGCTGCAGGGACCCTTCGGGGATTAATTTCTCAGCTATGGCAATCCAAAGGCTTGGCACCAAGAACTCCATTGGCAGCATTGCTTCTGTGCTATATATCAATTTGAACGGAGTCATTCATGTGGAGACCTTGTAGGCAGTGCGGAATGCCCACAATGTTGAGTATAGCTTCTCATCCTAGTCGGTGCAGTTTTCATTAACTACCTTTGTCAAGATCTGCTGGAGTATTTTGTTGGTATACTCTACCAGACCGTTACCAGACCGTTTGCCTGAGGATAGGACATCGTGGATCTCTAATGGATGATGAGATTCTACATGACCAATTGGCATGGATGACATCATTGACAAAGGGCTTGCCTTGGTGTTTAGCTTGATCGCGTAGCCAAAACGGTTGATGATCATTTCATAGAGAAATTTAGCAGTTGACTTGGTGGCCAAATTGTCCCTATGCGCTTGGGCTTCCACCCACTTGGTGCTATAGTCAGTTGTTGCCACACGAGGATATATTTGTCCTCGTTGGTGAAGCGGTCTTGCGGCTTGAACAGTCCCACAAAGTCGAGACCCCATTTCTGGAATGGTTTGAGGGGAAGGATCGGTTTATGTGGCATGCTATCTCTGGTGGTTGGCTAGCCGAGCCTCTGGCAAAACATCACACTGCTTGGCCCACTTTTATGTATCTCTGATTACCAATGGTAGCCACCAGAGACCGTCGGCTTGGAGGATCTTGCATCCTGTGACTTCTACTACAAAGTGACCTCTGCTAATTCCTTGATGAGCCTTCCTAAGGGGGGACGACTTATTGCTCGTGAGGTGGAATGCACCTTTGGAGGATCTGGTCTGGAGGATCTGGTCAATGCCTTTCTGTACAATTGGCCTGCTATGACTTGGAAAGACCGGCTTTGGACAGCAATCATTTCCTTTGATCCCAAGAAAACCCGGTGGTGACAAACGCTAACATTTCATCATACCATATTTGTGGAATCGGGATGACGACTTTGGTTGTGAACAACTGCATTGGGTATGTCATCCACTATGCCAATCGGAGCTTTTCCAGATTCCAGTCTAGAGAGGTAATCTGCCACTGTATGATTCGCGCCCAAGTGTGCACTATGGTGAATTCGAATTCATGCAGGATCAGCATCCACTACGCCATCTTGCCTACCAAACTCTGCTTATCCACAAGATAGAGCACAGCAGAATGATCCACATGGAAGGTAAATTTGTTGCTGAGCAAATAGTGGAAAAACTTGCCTACTGAAAAAAGCATGCCAAGGGCTTCCCTGTGAGAGTGGTGGAATAATTATGCTCGGTTTCCAAGTCTTTATTAGCGTAGTAAACAGGCCGAAACCATTTCTTCTCGGCCTCCTACATTAGAACACTACCTATGGTGACATCTGAAATGGGGCTTGAACTACGGGTGCTTTAGATAGCATTAGCTTGAGGTGTTTGAATGCGATGTCACATTCCTCCGACCAGTCAAAGTTGGCTTGTCTCAACTCTCTACTAGGTCAATGGAACTTTGATCTGGGCCATGTTTTGGTTTAAGGGGACTACTACGTGGGCAAGATATTGGAGCATTCGGCTATGCCATCTCACTTGTCCCAAAAATCTTCACAGCTCCCTCACATTTGTCGGAATCACAGCTTTCTGGATCACTTCCACCTTGGTTGGGTCTACTACAATGCCTTCCTAAGAAACAATGTGGCCAAGGAGCATACCACTCTAGATGGTGAAGGCACATTTGGCAGGATTCAAGCTTAGTCTCTGGACACTCGGCACTTGGCCAAACACAACTACGTGCATCAAATGCTAGGAGGATTTTCCAAAGATTCTAAAATCACCAACGAATACCCGCACGAAGGAGGTCATAAATTTGGCAAATCGTTTGAACCATCCACTAAAACATGGCGGGGGCATTCTTTATCCCAAAGGTCATGACATTAGATGCAAAGGCTCCCCCGTTCAGTGATGAAGACTGTCTTCTCCCAATCTCCGGGTTCCATCTGGACTTGGTTGTAGCCACTAAATCCATTGAGGAAGGAGTACATTTCATGTCTAGGTATAGCATCAAGCAGAGAATCTGTGAATGGTAATGGAAAAGGATCAAAGATGGTGGGTGCATTCACTTTCGGTAATCTACACAAACCCTGAACTTGTGGTTTTTCTTTGGAATAATCACGATCGGGGACAACCACGTTTCCTGATCAATCAGATAGATGAATTGGACATGTAGGAGCTTATGCAGTTCTTCTTTGACCCTTTGGGCCTTTTGGCATAATTGGGATTCATCTTCTACCTCTGCTACCAGATAGGGACAACATCTTCCCTTTCGTATGATCTGTGGGAAGATCTGAGGGGGAATCTAATCCATATGTGAGTGGAACAACTCCTCACATTAGTTCCAAACTTCAAAGAGCAGCTGCTATGCCACCTGATGCCCCCAGAGGAGAAGATGGCACCCTTGCTGCCCTCTAGAAGCCATGCACATTGAGAGGATAGAAATACCACTGAGGGAAGCCCCAATTTATGATGAAGCCATCTCAATGATCCAGGTCAAGATCGCCAAAGTGGACATAGTAGAAGTATTGCTACATGGAAAATCAGGAATCAACATTTTGTCGGATACGACATGGAGAATGCTCTGGTTGAGTAGATGGGATCCAGCTTCGTTCGTGATAAAAATGGCAGATCTAGTTCCGCCACTCTGATTAGTCCACAAGCTCACACTAGAAGTCTCTGGATTCACTTTCCAAATTGCAGTAGTGGTGCTCCACATGGACATAAAAGGTGCCTACCTGATGTTACTACTAGGTAGACCATGGCTCAGGAAGGGAAGAATTAAGCAAGATTGGGATGCGGATAGGATAACTATCTGGAGAGAAAAGAAGAAAGTCAGGATTTGAGTAACCCAGTGTGGAGAATCCTTCTCGACCGAAAGTAGCCAAAGGAATAAACATGCTTGAAGGATTGGACCTCGATGAAGAGGAGGAATATCTCTAGCATATTACAAATATGATCAGCCTGTTTGAGGTTGATGTGCTCCGGATCATGGAGAGATACCGACCAGCCCGTCCTCACAAGAATGAAGCCACCAGGGATCAACTCGATCTCCTGAGTAAAGGGAAATTTTTTAAAGAGGCCAAAGATTATTTTTAAGCCTTAGCTAATGATGGCAGTGCATTGAGTCTACAACAAATCATTGCAACGGAGAAAGCCTTTGAAAGAGACCTAAAGCAATCCAAAAGGGTTAGGAAAGATGAACTGATCAAGATGAATTTGTTGAAATATACAAGTGAAAAGGGTGTGTGTGGGAACAAGCTCTTGGATAGAGGCTGTAAAAGAGGAGATGTAATTGTGAAAGAACCTGTGAAAAGGTGAGAAGAATCTACTGGGAGAGAATAATGGGTAGCATGAGGGAATTTAGGAGTGTGGAGATATTCTGGGAGATAATCAGGGAAAAGAGAAGAGGTGGAGAGAATCAGGCAAGAGGTGGAGATATTCAGGGAGTGAATCATGGAGAAATCAAGGGGATTTGATGCTTGATGTAAACACTATAAATTGAGGCATAGCCCTAATGAGAATTTGCTGGTTTTTGAGTATCCATGCCTACATTAATCTATGTGCTAATTATTCACTAATTACATCTTAATCACTTGCTAATCACTTTGTTAATTATGGTGATTCTAGTGTTTGATCCACCATAGCTCATCATTTAGCTCAAATTTCAACATGGTATCAGAGCCATGCCTAGAATCATCTAGATTTATGAGCCCATTAGTGAATTAATTAGGATTAGTAAAATAATTAGCAAAAAAATCAGTTTTTAGTAAGCTTTCACTCTTCCCCTTCACCCCCAGCCAGTGGAGGATCTCTAGCACTTAGCATACTTCAAATTAGGCCACAAGCTTCTAGCTTAAGCTAGCCAACACTCCTAGCTACAAGCACATCAAACGGCGCAGCAAAACGCGCAGGCGTTTAGGAGAAATCGCTGATTTTACAGGCGCCTTTTTTCTCTGCAGTTTCTGCCATTACTACTTGCTCAAGTCAAATTGGTTCAATTCCTCTTAGCCCCGGGGGTTTTCAAGCATGCTCTACAAGCTGGTGAAGACACAAATCAATTTCATCAAGTCTACAGAGAGATCAAAGCTCTTCATCAAATCTGCAGGTGACTTTGGTAAAACAGAGATTAAGCTTTCATTATTTGGTCAAATCTTGTATTTCTTGGCTTAATCCTCTACTAGACTCATTGCTATTGATGCCTTTGAAAGCATTTGAGCTCATTTGAAGTGGAAGGCACCAGATCTGGGCTCCCCGCATACTCTGTTTTCTGCACACAAACCAGAGCATTAATTTGCTAATCAATGATTAATCAGTGCTAAGCACTGTACTTTGGTGCAATTGAGGGTTCAAATTAACCATTAGGTATCTGATACAGATCCCTAAAGCTTCAGATTGCAAATCGGAGTTGGTTTGATACTCCAACCATCCCGTACAAATTGGTTACTCTCAATTTAATGTAATTTCTGGTGATTTTATGCTGATAAAATTGTTGTAATCATCTATTAAACACCAGATTGAGTTGTAAAAGGGTAGACACTACCCTTGAATCTTGAATTTGGATCAAGAGGTAAGACCCCCTTCACATCACCATGAATTCAGCACAGGAAATAGCCAAATTTAATGGAGAACAGTTTTATACATGGCAAACAAAAACCATGTATTTGCTGATGAGGAAAAATCTGTGGGGATTAGTTGAAGGGAGAGATGAATGCCCAGAGAGAGGGAAAAATGAGTGGAAGAGTAGGAATGAAAAAGCATTGGGGCTTATTGCACTCAATTTAAATGATGAGATCATTCATCATATCACAGGGATACAGTGGGCAAAAGATGCATGGGATGAACTCAATAAATTATTTGGTACACAAGCAAAAAATTCCAAGATAAATCTATTAATGCAATTTTACAAATTGGACATGAAGGAAAGTGAACCCTTAATCACACACTTGAACAAATATAAAAGCATTAAGCAACAGCTAGCAGCTATTGGCAAAAAGGTAGAAGATGATGAAGCATTAGCTGTACTTTTGAAGAGTGTGGACAAAGGAGATTATGAAAACATTGTAGCAACACTAAAGAATGTGCCTGAACTGAAGATACATGAGATAGAAGCAGCTCTACTGGAGCAAGAGAGCAGAGGCAAAGAGAAGAAAGGGCTCGACTCAACATCAGGAGAGGAAAAAGCATTCTTCACCCGAGGAGGATTCTCTCGAGGACGAGGACGAGGAAGAGGCAGAGTAGGAGGGAGGACCTTCACTTGCCACAAATGTGGAAAGCCAGGACACATGGCGAGAGACTGCTACAGCAAACCCAGTGAAGAAGGAACGACATCGGCAAACTTCATGGAGGCTCCAAGAGAAGTGGAGTCGGATCATCTTTTCTGAGAGAGAGAGAGAGAGAGAGAGAACCCACAACCCAATGTAACCTGCCCCAATAAAGTAAAACCACCTCTGAGCCACCGATGATGTAGGCCAAGTGGTAGATGTATGTGTGAGCACTTTAGTCAAGGTCGCGGGCACTTATAGTAGCCTTGGACACATAGAGAGAGAGAGTGTCAAGGACTATGGAGTTTAGGGACTTGAGGCACTGGTCGCGGGCTATCAAGTAAGAGGGAAACTTGATACAGGGTCCAGGTGTGTTAGGATTATTCACTTGAGGGGAGGTGTTGAAATATACAAGTGAAAAGGGTGTGTGTGGGAACAAGCTCTTGGATAGAGGCTGTAAAAGAGGAGATGTAATTGTGAAAGAACCTGTGAAAAGGTGAGAAGAATCTACTGGGAGAGAATAATGGGTAGCATGAGGGAATTTAGGAGTGTGGAGATATTCTGGGAGATAATCAAGGAAAAGAGAAGAGGTGGAGAGAATCAGGCAAGAGGTGGAGATATTCAGGGAGTGAATCATGGAGAAATCAAGGGGATTTGATGCTTGATGTAAACACTATAAATTGAGGCATAGCCCTAATGAGAATTTGCTGGTTTTTGAGTATCCATGCCTACATTAATCTATGTGCTAATTATTCACTAATTACATCTTAATCACTTGCTAATCACTTTGTTAATTATGCTGATTCTAGTGTTTGATCCACCATAGCTCATCATTTAGCTCAAATTTCAACAGAATTTGGGTACAGATGCCAACCGGAAGATGGTCAGAGTTAGTGCCAAACTAGATGGTACATTCCAAGAAGAGATTCGAGTGCTGCTCACGTCCTTCAAGGATGTTTTTGCATGGAGCTACACCGAAATGAAAAAGATTAACCTCCAATCTACCAGCATTGTATCAATCTAAGGGGGAAGATGTAGTCCCTAGCCGGCAAACAAAGATACCGGATGAATCCCAACTATGCAAAATGGGTCAAGGAGGAACTAGATAAATTGTTGCACATCGGATTCATCTATTGGACCGATCAGCCAATGTGGTTGTCCGCGATCATGATTGTTCTCAAAAAGAATAAGAAGCTCAGGGGGTCTGTGTGGATTACAGGAAGTTGAATGCCACTATAATCTCAAACCCCTTCCCTTTGCCATTCACTAACTCCCTGCTAGTAGATGTAGTAGCCGGCCATGAGATGTATCCATTCTTGGATGGATTCAGTGCCTACAATTAAGTCCAAATGGCACTGGAAGATCGGGAAAAGATGGCCTTCAGCACCGAATAGGGAGCCTTTACATGCAATGTAATGACCTTCGAGCTCGAGAATGCTCCGACGGTAACATTCCAGTAGATGGTTCAGGAGATTTTTGCTGAATATTTGACAAGCTTCATGTCGGTGTTCATCAATGACTTTAGTGTCTTTGGGAAATCATGCCAACATCTGACGCACCTCAAGATGTGCCTGTCCAAATGCCGAGGTTTCAAACTGAGCTTGAATCCTATAAAATGTGCCTTTTTCATCTAAAGCGCTATGCTCCTTGGCCACCTAGTATCTTCAGAAGGCATTGCAGTAGACCCGGCCAAGGTGGTGGTGATTCGAAAAGCTCTAATTCGCGACTAGAGTAAAATAGTTGAGAAGGTTCTTAGGGCAAGTCAGATGGCATAGTGCAATGCTCTCCCATCTACTAGCACACGTAGCAGTTCCACTAAACCAACAAATGGTGCAAATAAAAATGCCATTGAACCAACAACAAGTTGAGCCATGCCAATGCCATTTAACTAGAAACAACAAGTTGAGGTAGGCCAATCTGGATTTGGATTGTAACCTTGCATTTAGCTGATTCAAGCTTATGTTGTCCCAAGCGCCTGTAGTCCAAGCACCTAATTGGTAATTGTCATTCCATGTCTTCGTGGATGCCTCATATGTGGCAATAGGAAGTGTTGTGATGTAGGAGGTCAAAAAAAATGGTTTTGGCCCATCTACTACACCAGTTGGAGATTATCTGATGCCAATCAAAATTACTCCACCACCCATAGGGAAGCTCTTGGCATGATCTACTTAGTCAATAAGTTTTGCCACTATTTGCTGTGCAACAAGTTCACCTTCCATGTGGATCATTCTGCTTTTCTTTATCTTGTTGTTAAAAAGTAGAGATTTTGCAAGTAAGATAGCTCAATGGATGCTGATCCTTCAGAAATTCGAGTTAAGCATTGTGGATACCCCAGGAGCAAGCCATACACAGTGGGCGGACTACCTCACACACCAAATGCCTGACCAGACCTTGGGAGGGGAACTAAGCCATGGCTACAGAGCCAGAGTTCCTTGGTTTTTTCCCTGCCTTCTTTCTCTTTGACCATGCCTTGTAGTCTTTCTCCTCCTCCCTTGATTCCTCACTTGCTTCTGACGAGTTATCAAAATCATCATCCTCTTCCGAAGATTCGAAAGCAAACCTTTTGGAATTCTTTTTGCTCTTGCTTTTACCCTTGCTTTTGACAGATCCTATCAGCACACACTCGATATCCTGAGGGGGCTACCCAGATTAAGGAGGTAAAGTTCCCTTGCCCATGACGACCCAAAGGGAACCAAGAGAAAGGTGCGGAGACATCATGGCCGAAGAAAGGTGCAGAGGCACCAAACAAGGAAAGAAGGCCAAAGTAGGCTCATAGAAGGAGAAACACTTCGATATGATCTGTGGGAAGATTTGAGGGGGAATCTGATCCATATGTAAGTGGAACAACTCCTCACATTAGTTCCAAACTTCAGAAAGCAGCTGCTATGCCACCTGATGCCCTCGAAGGCGAAGATGGCACCCTTACAGCCTCTAGAAGCCATGCACATTGATAGGATAGAAACACCACTAAGGGAAGCCCCGATTTATGATGATGAAGCCATCTGGATGATCCAGGTCAAGCTGGCCCAAGTGGACATAGTAGAAGTATTGCTACATGGAAAATCCGGAGTCAACATTTTGTCGAATACGACAAGTTGAATGCTCGGGTTGAGTAGATGGGATCCAGCTCAGTTCGTGATAAAAATCGTGGATCAACAACTAGTTATTCAGCCACTCGGATTAATCCACAAGCTCACACTAGAAGTCTCTGGATTCACTTTCCAAATTGCAATAGTGGTGCTCCACATGGAGGACATAAAAGGTGCCTACCCAATGTTACTAGCTAGACCATGGCTCAGGAAGGCAGAATTAAGCAAGATTGGGATGCGGATAGGATAACTATCTGGAGAGGAAAGAAGAAAGTCAGGATTTGAGTAAGCCAGTGTGAAGAATCCTTCTCGGCGGAAAGTAGCCAAAGGAGTAAACATGCTTGAAGGATTGGACCTCGATGAAGAGGAGGAATATCTCTAGCATAATACAAATATGATGAGCATGTTTGAGGTTGATGTGGTCCGGATCATGGAGAGATACCGACCAGCCCGTCATCACAAGAATGAAGCCACCAGGGATCAACTCGATCTCTTGAGTGAAGGGAAATTTTCTAAAGAGGCCGAAGATTGTTTTTAAGCCTTAGTTGATGATGGCAGTGCATCGAGTCTACAACAAATCATTGCAGCGGAGAAAGCCTTTGAAAGAGACCTAAAGCAATCCAAAAGGGTTAGAAAAGATGAACTTATCAAGATGAATCTGGGTACATATGCCAACCCGAAGATGGTCAGAGTTAGTGCCAAACTAGATGGTACATTCCAAGAAGAGATTCGGGTGCTGCTCACATGCTTCAAGGATGTTTTTGCATGGAGCTACACCAAAATTAAAGGGATTAACCTCCAGTCTACCAGCATTGTATCAATCTAAGGGAAAAGATTTAGTCCCCAGTAGCCGATAAACAAAGATACCGGATGAATCCCAACTATGCAAAATGGGTCAAGGAGGAACTAGATAAATTGTTGCATATCACATTCATCTATTTGACCAATCGGACAATGTGGTTGTCCCCGATCATGATTGTTCTCAAAACGAATAAGAAGCTCAGGGGGTCTGTGTGGATTAGAGGAAGTTGAATGCCACTATAATCTCAAACCCCTTCCTATTGCCATTCAGAGAATCCCGGCTAGATGTAGTAGCCGGCCATGAGATGTATCCATTCTTGGATGGATTCAGTGCCTACAATTAAGTCCACTGGAAGGTCCAGAAAGGATGGCCTTCAGCACCGAATGGGGAGCCTTTACATCCAATGTAATGACCTTCGAGCTCAAGAATGCTCCGGCAACATTCCAGCAAATGGTTCAGAAGATTTTTGCTTGAATATTTGACAAGCTTCATGTCGGTGTTCATCAATGACTTTAGTGTCTTTGGAAAATCATGCCAACATCTGACACACCTCAAGATGTGTGTAAGATTCCTCCCCCCAGCCCCTCAAGATGTCCAATCTCTCCCCCTGTAATCATTCCCCTGTCAGAATATTAACAGATCTTGTTTCTACCTATTTTTGGCTTAGAGAGAGAAAATGTTCTAGAGAGAGGTTATTCAATTTTTAGATATTTTTGGATGAAAAAATCTCTTCGTATTAAAATAAGTTCTCCCAAAATAGAAGTTCAAAAAGGATTTCAGAAGGTGCATTAGAAATAAATTATAATCTGTTCTTAGCCGCCTAAGAGTCGAGATTTTCTGAAAATTCTAGATTAAGGTGCTGAGGGGCCAATTAGATTGATCCAAATGTAGGAAGAAGATAAATTGAAGAATAAAAGAAAAATCCCCCAAAAATGAGTAAATACTCACATAAGATAAAGAGTTGACTAAGGACAAGGTTATTAGTTAAAAAAGAAGAGATATTTAGAGGAAATGATGCATTTTTGACACCTCAGTGTGGGGGAATTTCCCTCATGAAGGAGGCGCCTATTTCACATGTATGGTGGAGTTTTAAACTCTCAAATAATGAGATATTTCATCTCTCCTCTCTCCTGTTTCAACTAGAACCAAAAAGTAAGCTAAACTGACCTAAAAATGGTCAAGAAGTGACCAAATTGATCTGGAAAATTCTAGAATCAGTTTTCTTGGTTAGAGGCTCACTTTTTCCTATAAATATAAGCCACCCATTTGTAAAAACTTAATAGTGTTTTATGCACTGTTACTCTACTCCACCCCAAAACCAAAAACATTGAATTCAATAATAATTCACTTGTTTTTGACTATTTCCTCTACAAAGAATCGGTGGCCACTCTTGATTGAAGCAAGAGTAGAACCCTCAATCCCTCAAGCCAAAGGATAGCTCACAAAACTCCATGTAAGTTAGAAATTCAACTTTTTTCTAATTCTATTCTATGGTTTTATGATTTCTTGCTTCTTTTAAATTGAAATTGGATGTTATGCCTTGATGGAAAGGCTTCCTCCTTCTTTTCATTGAATTCAGTCCTTCTTTATCCAAGATGTGTAATCAAATAAATAGAGTTAAACTTTTCGTATTTTTTTCTCTTAAAGAAGGGGAATTGATTAAATTAGAGTGCTAAATTCATCTTGGGGGAAATTCTAAGTAGATTTAGAATGTAAAAATTGAGAAATGGTCAACCACCATACAAAGGAGGTTATGGCAAAATTTTCTTAAATTTTGTGGAAATAAGTTTTATCTTTATGTTATTCAAAAAGAGTAATCACCTCCGTTTGTGTATTCTAAAAGTGTTCTTTTCATTCTATGCATAGAAAGATGCATATTGGAAATATTTTTATTATAGAAGTGTCATTTTCATTAGAATTAATTTCTATGCATAGAAAGATGCATATTAGACATATTTTTATTATAAAAGTGTTACTTTCACCAATATTGATTTTTATGCATAAAAAGATGCATAAAAGATTTTTTTAAAATTATAAAAGTGTTACTTTCACCAATATTGATTTTTATGCATAAAGTGATGCATAGAAGAATTTTTTTTAATTATAAAAGTGTTACTTTCACCAATAGTGATTTTTATGCATAAAAGAATTTTTTTATTATAAAAGTGTTACTTTCATCAATATTAATTTTTATGCATAAAGTGATGCATAAAAGAAATTTTAATATTATGAAAGTGTTACTTTCATCAAAAAATTGATTTTATGCATAGAAAGATGCATAAAGGAATTTATTTTTATTTCAAAAGAGTTATTCTCATTAATTTTGATTTTATGCATAGAAAGATGCATAAAGGAATTTATTTTTATTTCGAAAGAGTTATTCTCATTAATTTTGATTTTATGCATAAAGGATTTATTTTTATTTTGAAAGTGTGATTTTTCTTAAAATTAAATTTATGCATAAATAGATGTAAAAAAGGATTTTTATAAAAGTGTTATTCCCACTGAAGGTAATTTTTATAAAAGAATGAATGGATGGATAGATGTGATGTGAATCAGATAAATGAGAATGAATGGATGGATGTGATGTGAATCAGATAAATGTGAATGAATGGATGGATAGATGTGATAAGAATCAGATAAATGTGAATGAATGGATGGATAGATGTGATGTGAATGAATGGATGGATAGATGTGATGTGAGTCAGATAAATGAGAATGAATGGATGGATGTGATGTGAATCAGATAAATGTGAATGAATGGATGGATGGATGTGTTGTGAATCAGATAAATGTGAATGAATGGATGGATGGATGGATGTGATGAGACGTCATGTGAATCAGGATGTAAATGAAAGATATAGGATGGATGTGGATGTATGTGAAAGAATGGATGTGGATGTATGTGAAGAATGGATGTGGATGTATGTGAAGAATGGAAGTGGATGTATGTGAAAGAATGGATGTGGATGTATGTATGTGAAAGGATGGATGTGGATGTATGTGAAAGGATAGATGTGGATGTGTATGTGTGATAAGTATGGATGAGGATGTATATGGAAGAATATATGTGAATGTAAATGTGATGGATATGAACGAGAATAGAGGCAATGAGATGTGATGTAAATTGGATAGATATAAATGATATGGGATGTGATTGAATGTGAGAGCATGTGAATCAGGATGTGAATGAATGATAAGGGATGTGAATGAATGTGATAGCATGTGAATCAGGATGTGAATGAATGATAAGGGATGTGAATGAATGTGATAGCCTATGAATAGGTGTGTGAATGGATGTGATGGCATGTGAATCGGGATGAGAATAAATGGTATGGGATGTGAATGGATGTGATGTGATGTGAATCGGGATGTGAATGAATGAGATGTGATGTGAAATGGATGTGATAAGATGCGATGTAAACTGGATAGATGTTAATGAATGTGTTGTGATGACGTTGTTAGGTATTTTTTTGGTAATATTTTCTTGGCATGTGTACACACTCATGCATGGTATTTACAAATAAAGGGTGTCCATCTCCAAGGGCTAAAGGGGGTATAAGGCCACATGTGGACAGATCTAACAAAAATATGCAATGTGTACAGTTAGTTATTGGTTTACCTTGATAAATGGGAAATGGAAGGGGTGTGAGATGAGAATCAGTTTCACAAGGCAGGTTTTAGCACTATCATATGTGGACAAGGTTGTTGACAAATAATGTGAGCATGCAAAGCACTATTTTTTTAAAAAGCTGGACAGGGACCCGTTAGAGGAGGTCAGCTACAGTACCGGTCCTTGGCATTTCATGGGAAACAAAAGTATGTGTGGTGCAAAGTCTTCCTTGAATGAAAGAGTCACCTTGGGATTTAATACAAGGCTTGCTAAAAATAGAAGGTGGCCTTGGATTGCTTCAAAAGATTCTTCAACTTGCCTCAATTTTCAAAGGAGCACCGCGTGGAGGTGGGGGTGAGCTCTCTGGCGACCTGACACCCTTGGAGTATTAGAAATATTATAATGTTTCTTTTTTTGGGTTGAACGGGCAGCGCAGCAATATGAGTATAAGAGGAGGAGGGGAGCGAAGCCAGAGAGAGAGAGAGAGAACTCGCAGCTCTAATGCTCCCAGCGTGCCCCATGTGATAGGGAGAGCTGCGTGGTTCTGTAGCTTTCAGAGAGAAGCGCAGCCAGGTGTATTAAAGTGTGTGGGAGAGCTTGTGTTCTAATGCTCTTAGCGTAGCCCAGGTGTGTGGAGAGGAGGAAGCGTAGCGTAGTTCCAGTGGGGGACAGTGAAAGCTCGTTTCTCTAATGCTCAGAGAGCCTGCGCAGCTGATGTGTATAAGGGGAGCTAAAGTTATATGTGTGATAGGAAGAGCTTGCCATTCTAATGCTCAGAGAGCTGCGCAGTCCACGTTTTCAGAATGTGTGACAGAGAGAGCTGCGTAGTTCCAGTGTGTAATAGTGAGAGCTCGAGTCTCTGATGCTCTCAGATAGCTGCGTAGCTATAGTCTCAGTTGTGTGGGAGAGCTCGTTGCTCAAATGCTCTCGTAGAGTTGCGCAGCCATGTGTGTATAAGAGAGGTTGGGGAAGCTGTAGTTTAGAGTGTGAGTAGGGAGAGCTCATTGCTCTAATGTTCTCAGAGAGCTGTGCAGCCCATATGTATAAGTGTGATAGGGAGAGCTCATTGCTCTAATGTTTTCAGAAAGCCTGCGTAGCCAGTGTGAGTAAGGGGAGAAGCGCAGACATGTATACAAGAAAAGCTGCGCAGCACTTTGTATGGTTGTGTGTAGGAGGGGAGGAGAAGCTGCAACGCCACTTGTATGAATGAAGAGAAGGTGCCACGCATAAAGAATGCGGCTCTCTGTCATGATGATAGCCCATGCAATGTAAGTGTCGGCTGGCCAGTTTTTTTGTTCTCTTTTTTGTGAAATAACTCATATATATATGAGGAATCACCAATTTGTGGCTTTGGAAAACCCATGTATATGATAACCAGCTCTCTGATTTTGTGGAAAGCTCATGTGTATGAGAAAGACAGCCCTCTGGTTTTGCTTGAGAGAATATGTATGTGTGGTGGTACGCTTCTTCAACAGACAGACTGAAGACCATTAAGTGATTGGGCCTCCTAGTCACACACTGCTTGCCAGGTTGGGAGAATTGAAGTTCCTTACTGATGTTGTCTTTACTTGGGAAACTGAAGTTTTGCAGAAAAACTCATACTTGATGGAATGTAACCTTGTTTATGTCAAGTGGTTCTCTCACCATTTCTCTGTGGTGATCATTTTGCTTATGGCTGTGAGCCTATTTCATAATAAGGGTGCACCCCTATATGCATATGTATCAATTGAGTAAAGGGTGGCAGATGTTGATGTGCCCATCTCCCCTTGCATGTCTTGATCAAATGTATGTAGGCTCCCTCCAGTTATTTAGAAAATTGAATGAGGGTAGAGACAAGGTTTCATGCTTAAGATGTTAAATGTTGTGTCAGCTCACTGAGTAGTTGACTGGTGCCCCTTTTTCTTGATGTTGGTGTGTACTCCGAACTGTGGAAAGGCATTGCTATAGAGGTGTTCCGTGTCTCTCCGCCTCCCTTCACAGTTTTTGGTGCCCCCACTGAGGAGCATTCCAAGAACCTTCAGTTTACAAGACTGAAAACATGTGCATGTGATTAATCTCGGTGAATGACTGCTGTGCCAGGACAGTTGTGTGACAGATGCCTTCTAAATTTGTGCTATATTAGCTTGATTTGACAGCCAACTGAAGTATGGTTTACAGGCTGAAATTCTTGGGATTGGTGCCATTTCACAGTTGATGTGTTGCCTAAAAATTCTGGTAGAATTGGGAAATTAGCCAGTCGTGCCTCTTGGGAGTTGGATGGCCACTCTCAATGGATAATCACAATGGACCTCAATTTACTCCTTTCCATTTTACCCAAAGAATTCAGATAAATGTTCATGTGGACAGAAAAATTTTCTTTCAACAGCGTATGGCATATATGTTTGGGCCAGAAAGACTGAGGGAAATATTGGAGTCTCCTTTGCCTGTGGTAATTCCGATGATTAACTATGCAAATTCGTTTGATGTGCATGTGTTCATCCTCTTCTAAACCTGAGGTGTTTTGAAGTTTTTCTGAGAATTGAGTTAGTAGAGGGTTTTGTTTTTGCATCTGTGTCAAAAGGGTTTTTTATTGGGTAGCAATGGCTTTCCCTTATCCAGAGTTTCATGGAAAAAGTGATGAGAATGTGGAAGAGTTCTTAGAAAACATGGAAGTTGCGTGCATAAGCAACCATATCCAGATACCTGCTCAAATGTTACGCCTTTTGCAAATCTGTTTGAAGGGTGATGCACGGAGCTGGTGTAAGGGTTACGAGGAGGAGTTGCAGAGGGCTGATCCACCTATGCCATTGACATGGGATAATGTCCGACAAGCTTTAACAGCACAGTTTGTGAAGGTGAAAGATCCAGACAAAGTTTGGCATGAAATACAGGAATTGAGACAAAGAAAAGTAGAGCCCATTGATGATTACATCAAGAAGTTTTCCATATTATGGGAGAGCTTGTGTCAAGCCTTGCAGCCACAAGTGCCCCCACCAGATATGATGAAGAAGGATCGATTCTTGGTTGGCCTCAAGGAAAACCTGCGTTGGAGGGTAGAATTGAAGAAGCCAAGAACGTACGAGGATGCATTGGAGGTGGCAAGGAACAAAGAGTGGAAGTTGAATAGACTAACTCAATTGGGAGTGAGCTCACTACCTATGGTGTCAGAGATGAAGCAAATGGATTCCATGCAAAGTCGGGTTCCAGAGGAGGTTCATCCGGCAGATGCGGTTTCAGTAGCTACTCAAGTTGTGCCAGCAATGGTCACTACTGCAGCACAAGATGATGAACTGAGGCAAGACTTGAGGCAAGTGGTTGATTTGATGAAGAATCTCAGCCTAAATATGTTAAATAATGTGGGAAATAATCGAGGTCGTATGAGACTTGCAAATCAGCCAGGAGGTGAAGGACAACCAAAGAATGGTTTTGGTGGACAGAACAACGGCAGGGGTTGGAGGCAGTTGCCCACATGCTATAACTGTGGAGAGCTTGGCCACATCAGCCCACAATGTGATAAACCACCAAGAATGGGTGGAGATATGTATCCATTGCCTGCACAGTTGCCGAACCGGTCAAATGATTATGGCATTGAGATTAAGGGTGAGGCAGGACCTAGTGGACTGACCAAGGAGGACAAGGGAAAGACAAAAGTGTTAAGTGTGGTCACCTTGGAGAAGGCAGCAATGTTGGAAGATACATTAGTAATGCCTATTGGGAAGAGAACCACAGAGGATAAAGAAGGGAGAAATGAAGCAGGTCCCAGTAGGAAGAAAGGGAAGAGTCATGAGGGTGAAGATGTGAAAGCTAAAAGGAAAAGGAGATCTCGCCAAAAATTTCACGTCTCAGATTTTCCACGAGGGGAAGGGCAGGATAGCTATGACTTGAAACAGGACCTGAGCAGTAGGAAGGCAGACGTGACCTTTGGACAACTAGTGGAAATGATACCGAAGCTGAAGCGCCAATGGAAGAAACTAGTCAGCCCGCTGGGGAAGGAACCCAATAGAGGGTCAGTGAGAGTGTTGGCCATTGATGAGTCTTCAGACATTTGTCCCATAGTGGATGTTTGGCACAAGAGGAAGAATCTTGGGCAGGGATACGTGGATGGTGGTGCACAAATTTGTGTAATCACTCAAACATGTGTAGAAAAGATGGGCCTGACAGTAGAAGGAGTTTCAGGATTCCGCATACGACTGGCAAACCATCAAAAGATAAAGTGTCTAGGGGTAGTGAAGAGCTTGGAAATCGAAGCTTATGCAGTCAAAACGGTAGTAGATTTTCATGTAATGCCAGCAGGATTAGGGGCTTATCCTATCATCCTTGGAAGACCATGGCTACGCGCAGTGCGGGCCGTTCAAGATTGGAGACACGGTACAATCAGCTTATATGGGGAGACAGGGGGCAAAAGATTATTTGACATGAGTAGCAGGAAGCCACTAGATGAAGATTATGAAGAAGGGGAGAATTCAAGTAGTGAAGAGTCTTGCACTGTGTCAGATGGGGACAGTGGCACCACCACTAGTAGTGAGGGAGAGGTAAATGTGGCATTTCTGATGGTGGACAGGGTCTTTGAACAGACCAGCATAGTCGCATCCATGAAGGGGATTGAAGATGAGTCTAAGGGCCCATATGAGGTGATTGAAGAGCTAATGCAACCCCAGGTGAAGCCGCACGAGAAACACGAATTGATGGCCAGGATGATTAGCACAGATCTCTCAGTCGTGGAGAAGGAGAAGTATTTAAAGATGTTGTCAACATATCCAGATTTATTCATCACATCTTATGAAGAAGTTCGGGGCTTCAAAGGGGAAGATTTGCACATAGAGCTAAAGGAAGGAGCCAAGCCAGTACGTCAAAGATTAAGGAGAATGGGTCCAGAACAGATGAAGGCTTTGCGAGAAGAGGTGGACAAACTACTAAAGGCTGGTTTTATATGCCCTGTGGAGACAACAGAGTGGGTGAGCCCAGTCGTGGTCACTCCAAAAAAGGACGGAAAATGGAGGGTTTGTGTGGATTTCAAACCTTTGAATGCAGCCACAAAGAAGGATCCATACCCACTACCTTTCATTGATCAAATCCTGGATTCAGTGGCGGGTCATGAAAGATACAGTGTGTGTGATGGGTTTTCAGGCTATTTCCAGTTGAAGATTGCTCCAGAGGATCAGAAGAAAACTACTTTCATTACGCCATGGGGCTGCTTTTGCTATATAGTTCTACCATTTGGGCTAACAAATGGTCCAGCTCACTATCAAAAGAGAGCAAATTGGGCGCTTCTGCCATTCATTGGAAAATGTGTACAGGATTTCATTGATGATTTTTGTGTCTATAGCACACGAATGGATCACTGTGAAAAGCTGGAAATGGTGCTGGAACGATATAATGATTGTGGTGGCCAACTCAATCCCAAGAAGTGTTTCTTTGCAAAACCAAGGGTAAAATTGTTGGGTCATATGGTGTCTGAAAATGGCATTGAGGCTGATCCAGACAAGGTCAAGGCAATCATGCTTCTTCCTTCCCCAGAGTCTACAAAACAGTTGGCAACATTCATCCAGAAGGTAAAGTACATGTCAAGATTTATTTCATTGTCCTCACAGCTTTTGTATCCATTACAACAGGTGGCAAAACACGATCCTTTGCAATGGGATGACAAGTGTGAAGAAGAGTTTCGGAGAGTCAAAGAAGTCTTAGGGGAGATGACAGCGGTGTAGGCTCCAAATTGGGAACAGGTTTTTTATGTGAATCCTTCAGTAGGAGAGGATGCTATTGGTGCTATGTTGCTGCAAAAAGGGAAGGGGAGCCAATATATGCACCCCGTCTATTGTGCTAGTAGGGTAAAGTCAGTAGCAGAGAGGGGACTGTCAGAAATAGAGTTGGTGATGGTAAGTGTGGTGTTTGCTTGCCGACGGTTTCGCCAATATCTTTTGACAAAGCCATTTGTATTCCTAACTAGCTACACATTCTTGCCTCAGCTCATCAATGGTGTAAACATGTCTAAGGAAGTGAAAAAGTGGGTGATTGAATTGCAGGAGTTTGAGTTCTCTTTCTTGGTGGAAGAAAGCAACAGAGCTACTTTGGCAGACTTGTTAACTTATAAGGAAAACCCTCTGCTTGTCAAAGAGGAAAGTATTAGAAAGGTAGAAAATGTGGCAGAAGTAAGCAATGCTCATGTTTTGTTCTTTGACGGTTCATACAGGAAGAGTCATGATGTAGCTTCTGGTGGTATAGCTCTTTATGACCAGCAAGGTAAGCTGATTTGTAAAACGGGATTCAAAGTTGATGCTCATACTAACAATGAAGCAGAGTATTCTACATTGGAAGCAGGGCTAAACATTTGCATTAAGCATGGTGTAAAGAGACTATGTATAAGAGGTGATTCTCTACTGGTGGTAAAGCAAATACTAGGAGTATGGAAGAGCAAAAACCCTGCATTGAGGAACAAGTGTTTCAAGATCAAGAGCTTGTTGAAGGAGTTTGAAGCATGGGGCATTCGGCATGTGGAGCGTTCTCTTAATACAGAAGCACATGAAGCAGCACAGGGAATGATTGGCGAGCTATATGTGTTAAAAGCAGATCTGCCACTTTATCGGGGTCGTGAAAGTCTGACACTGGAAGAAGAGTTTTTGTTGACAGGAGTCATTCCCAAGGACATTGAGAAGGCAAAGAAATATGGGTTTGTACGCAGAGCTTGCAAATACAAGCTCATTGGTGACACCTTATACATGCAAGGGGCTGACTTGGTGTTAAGGCGTGTACCATGGAAGGAAGAGCTGTATAGAGTGCTTGAGGAGAATCATGAAGGAGCATGCGGTGGCCACTTTGCATTTAAAATCACATTGCACAAAATCTTACAAGAGGGTTACATATGGCCAAGTATACAAAAAGATGTGCATCACTGGTGTAGCTCATGCAAAAGGTGCCACGCATTTGGGAAACGAGTTTTAAAAACAAAGTTACGCAAGACAATTTTGGCCTTTGACATTTTTGAGAAGTGGGGAATTGATGCAGTAGGACCCTTACCCATTACCAGCAGGGGGAAGAGTTATATTTTGACAGCTGTGGATTATCTTTCCAGGTGGGCAGAAGCTAGAGCAGTGAAGCAAATTACTGCAAGAGATGTTGCAAAGTTTGTTTATGAAGACATCTGCTGTAAATTTGGGGTGCCCTTGGAGCTTCTTTCTGATCAAGGGCCTGGTTTTAGAGCTGACTTGCTAGAATACTTGTGTGCCAAAATGCGGATTAAGCATAATTTTACTACTCCTTATTACCCGCAGTGCAACGGGTTGAATGAAAGATTCAATGGTGAACTTGTACACATTCTTGCAAAGGTGACAGAACATCAGGGCAAGAATTGGGATCTGGAGCTGTTCAGTGCTTTATGGGCTTATCGTACATCGGTGAAGACAAGCACAGGTTTTACACCTTTTCACTTAGTGTATGGCAAAGAAGCTTTGTTACCTGTGGAAGTTGAGTTGCCTGCAGTTAAAATGTTAGAAAAGCTGCTAGGGCCTTCTAGCAACACATTTAAAGAGAGACTCTTACAGTTGCAAGAGGTTCAGCTGGACAGGATGAGTGCCTTGGAACATTATGAGAAGATGCAAAATAGGGCATTGACAAAGATAAATGAGAAGATTAAGAAGAAGGGTATTGAGGAAGGTGATTTGGTGCTATGCTATAATAGTAAGCTGGATAAAACCTTTCAAAAGAAATTCCAAGTTAAATGGGAGGGGCCCTTCAGAGTGATGAATTGCTTTGCTAATGGCACATATCAATTGGCTGACCTTGATGGGACCCCACATGTATCAAGGGTGAATGGTTTGCGTCTCAAGCTATATCATGCACGACTGATGATGGTAGACAAGGATGAAAGAATTGAAGAAGTGAAAAACAGTGTCTTTGAGAACATGGCAATATCAGATGCATTGAGTCTCACGACACTGTTTTCTGCTGACCATGAATGATCTAACAGGCTAGGGGATGGGAAAACTATGTTAGGTATTTTTTGATAATATTTTCTTGGCATGTGTACACACTCATGCATGGTATTTACAAATAAAGGGTGTCCATCTCCAAGGGCTAAAGGGGGTATAAGGCCACATGTGGACGGATCTAACAAAAATATGCAATGTGTACAGTTAGTTATTGGTTTACCTTGATAAATGGGAAATGGAAGGGGTGTGAGATGAGAATCAGTTTCACAAGGCAGGTTTTAGCACTATCATATGTGGACAAGGTTGTTGACAAATAATGTGAGCATGCAAAGCACTATTTTTTTAAAAAACTGGACAGGGACCCGTTAGAGGAGGTCAGCTACAGTACCGGTCCTTGGCATTTCATGGGAAACAAAAGTATGTGTGGTGCAAAGTCTTCCTTGAATGAAAGAGTCACCTTGGGATTTAATACAAGGCTTGCTAAAAATAGAAGGTGGCCTTGGATTTCTTCAAAAGATTCTTCAACTTGCCTCAATTTTCAAAGGAGCACCGCGTGGAGGTGGGGGTGAGCTCTCTGGCGACCTGACATCCTTGGAGTATTAGAAATATTATAATGTTTCTTTTTTTGGGTTGAACGGGCAGCGCAGCAATATGAGTATAAGAGGAGGAGGGGAGCGAAGCCAGAGAGAGAGAGAGAGAACTCGCAGCTCTAATGCTCCCAGCATGCCCCATGTGATAGGGAGAGCTGCGTGGTTCTGTAGCTTTCAGAGAGAAGCGCAGCCAGGTGTATTAAAGTGTGTGGGAGAGCTTGTGTTCTAATGCTCTTAGCGTAGCCCAGGTGTGTAGAGAGGAGGAAGCGTAGCGTAGTTCCAGTGGGGGACAGTGAAAGCTCGTTTCTCTAATGCTCAGAGAGCCTGCGCAGCTGATGTGTATAAGGGGAGCTGTAGTTATATGTGTGATAGGAAGAGCTTGCCATTCTAATGCTCAGAGAGCTGCGCAGTCCAAGTTTTCAGAATGTGTGACAGAGAGAGCTGCGTAGTTCCAGTGTGTAATAGTGAGAGCTCGAGTCTCTGATGCTCTCAGATAGCTGCGTAGCTATAGTTTCAGTTGTGTGGGAGAGCTCGTTGCTCAAATGCTCTCGTAGAGCTGCGCAGCCATGTGTGTATAAGAGAGGTTGGGGAAGCTGTAGTTTAGAGTGTGAGTAGGGAGAGCTCATTGCTCTAATGTTCTCAGAGAGCTGTGCAGCCCATATGTATAAGTGTGATAGGGAGAGCTCATTGCTCTAATGTTTTCAGAAAGCCTGCGTAGAAGCGCAGACATGTATACAAGAAAAGCTGCGCAGCACTTTGTATGGTTGTGTGTAGGAGGGGAGGAGAAGCTGCAACGCCACTTGTATGAATGAAGAGAAGGTGCCACACATAAAGAATGCGGCTCTCTGTCATGATGACAGCCCATGCAATGTAAGTGTCGGCTGGCCAGTTTTTTTGTTCTCTTTTTTGTGAAATAACTCATATATATATGAGGAATCACCAATTTGTGGCTTTGGAAAACCCATGTATATGATAACCAGCTCTCTGATTTTGTGGAAAGCTCATGTGTATGAGAAAGACAGCCCTCTGGTTTTGCTTGAGAGAATATGTATGTGTGGTGCTACGCTTCTTCACAGACAGACTGAAGACCATTAAGTGATTGGGCCTCCTAGTCACACACTGCTTGCCAGGTTGGGAGAATTGAAGTTCCTTACTGATGTTGTCTTTACTTGGGAAACTGAAGTTTTGCAGAAAACTCATACTTGATGGAATGTAACCTTGTTTATGTCAAGTGGTTCTCTCACCATTTCTCTGTGGTGATCATTTTGCTTATGGCTGTGAGCCTATTTCATAATAAGGGTGCACCCCTATATGCATATGTATCAATTGAGTAAAGGGTGGCAGATGTTGATGTGCCCATCTCCCCTTGCATGTCTTGATCAAATGTATGTAGGCTCCCTCTAGTTATTTAGAAAATTGAATGAGGGTAGAGACAAGGTTTCATGCTTAAGATGTTAAATGTTGTGTCAGCTTACTGAGTAGTTGACTGGTGCCCCTTTTTCTTGATGTTGGTGTGTACTCCGAACTGTGGAAAGGCATTGCTATAGAGGTGTTCCGTGTCTCTCCGCCTCCCTTCACAACGTGTATGGGTAAATGTGAGTGGATGAGATCTGATGAGGTTAATTGAGAAAAGAAGTGTTGAGATGAAAAATGATGTGATTGGATGAGAATGGGAATTTATATGGAATGAATGTGGATTAAGTAATGTTGATTAATGTGGAAAGACGAGAGTTCGTTATAGAAATTGTATTTATGGCCTGTTTTTAAATGACTGTTTTATGTCAAGAATGCTGGGGAAGCGTTTTGACTGTCTTGTGATTAAGGTCATGGAGACCTAGCTGATAAAGTTGCAATAGCTGACAGAGAGTCAACGAAGGATGTCTCGCGTAGCAAGGTCGTAGAGACCTAGCTGATAAAGTTGCAACAGGTGACGGAGAGTCCACGAAGGACGTCTCGCATAGCAAGGTCGGCCAAGGTCTTGACCAGCCTCGGTTCGATTTAAATGGTGAGCTTTCGGTACGGTGGATGAGGGACCAAGGAAGCGGCCTATGAGTGAAGCACTAGGTCACCTACGAAGGATCCTAGAGGGTGCTAACCATATGGTGCTCGGGCTATGGGTCACCGACGATACCCACACGTGCGTCGTGGAAGATATTGCATCAAGGAGTAAGAGTTGTTTTCTGAATTCGGCTATGGATCTGGTTGATTGACCTTGCTAGTCCTCAACAACGGATGAGTCCATGGCTCTTTTATATGGATCCGTTGGTTGATCTTGCTGGTCTTCAACCGAGATTCCATTTTCATATGTGAATATATTGCTGGTTACTATGAGCTAGGAACTATCGAAAAGGCCCCTGAGTGGACAAGTGGTGAGCGTTCTGGTTGCCAAATGATGCCATAGGTACACCGATGAAGGAATGATTGGAAATAAGGATTTAACCAGAGATTTTGAGGATTATGATCAGTGACACCATGGTTTCATTAAATGATTGTTTTAAAAGATAGCTGATTCTGTGAAAAAGGCCATTTCATATTGGGTGTGTAAGTGGTGTGACTAGTTTAAGTTTGCATGAATATCCAACTGGGGGACCTGGGAACTCTTTTCTTGGGTACTCGGAACAAAGCCTAACCAAATTCCTAATTGGAGCCCATCACTACAGTGGTTGGGCGGTTGCCTAACCCATGGGACAGGCTGGACTGATGGATCCCTAAAATGAGACTAAAATTTATGTTTGTACAATAAATGAAGTAAATCTCGGATAAAAAATGTTCTATGGAAAAGAATCAACGGCTATGCCTCTCAATGAAGGAGAAAGCATTGGTCTCTATGATCCAAGTGCAATCTTTTCCTTGATCTGACTATGGGACTTACGGGTTCGGTCAAATTAATTCAGTTAGTTAAGGCTTTTGACTACATTAGAGAATCGCCCATGCTTTCTGGGCAAGGAAAGTTTATCCTCGAGGAATCGCCCGTGCTTTCTAGGCAAGGAAAGTTTTTCCGGGTTTGGTTTTGGAAGAACCGATGGATTAGTCTCTTGTCTGGATATCCGTTGGGCAAGGCCCCGAGTGTGGGACCTTGCCCCGTGCAAGAAGCGCTACTTTCGCTACTAGCAACCCCAGAATTCGGCTAAAGTGGATCGACGGACAAGCCAAAAATGTCATAAATTTATGAAGTAGCAATAAAAGGTTGAAATTGTGTGATGAAACTCATACAAATTGATATTCAAAATTAAATTCCTAAATTTATAATTGGGTCTTCATATGGAAGTACTGCAATTATATGGAATCCTTGACTTCCTTGAGGCCTAGACATGATGGTATTTACCTTATAGTTTTAAGGACCGTATATACCGAGGGTATAACTGCAGCTCTTTACTAACAGTATATACGAGTAAATCTAAGATCTTGAAATTATAAGCTAAAATGCTATCCACATGATGAATTCGAATGTGATTCATATGATTTAAAAATTCTGGTTGAGAACTGATGAGTTGAATTGGATTCTGATTGAAAAATGACAATTCTTGAATTTTTGGTTTAAAAGCGATACACTGAGCAAAACCACAATGAAGATGAATGGGACGAGTCCCAGTGTTGATGTTCCTAACTCGAATGATGATAATGACTTCAGTAAATCACTATGAGATTAGGGGATTGTGCTGACAGATTTCTACCGTTAACTCTTAACCCAGTGGATCAAGTTAAGGGATGACAAATTAAAAGTCTAAAAAATTAAAATCCCCCATGGAGTACTGTTCAAATGGAAATTTCGGTCTAATAGACCATTATTGTGTTAAAGATATGAATGATATGTTCTGAATGAATTGTTATCTGATAATGCGAGTATCTGTATTCCACGATTTTGTGAGGAACCGACCTATCTAAAGAACCCCAGAATCAGATGAAACAAAAATCGGATTTGAATCATAAATAAAGAGAACTTAATAAGATTTTTCGTATTAATAAGAACATGGATCACGATCGTCATGTTAGAAATGATAACCCCCAACTCGATGAGGAAGAGCTCGACTTGGATGTTCGTAAAACTCTTCATAGCTCATAGCTTGGACCTTTCAAGGGTGAAGGGGAAAACTTGGGAGAGGCTGTGGAGAAGTGGATCAAAGTAATGGAAGAATATTTCAATGTCACTGGGTACAATAAGAAGAGCAAAATGGCTCTTGCAAGGCTGAAGATTGTAGAAACAGCCAGAGTGGCATGGAGAAACCACTGCAAGACAAACCGTCTGGATCGGAATACCCACACATGGAATGATCTCAAAATTTACCTAAAGATGAGGTTCTATCCTCCCGGCTTTTTGAAAACAAAGATGAACGAATTCTTAGAGCTAACCCAGGGGAGCAAAACTATTGAATTATATCACCAAGCATTCGCTCTCCTCCTCAAATACTCACCACTGCTGAATGAGGAACAGCTGATGGCCAGGTTCATTCGAGGACTGAACGAACCTTTGAATATTTTGGTGAAGAACACCAAGCCAGTTTCCATGGCCGAAGTAGTGCGGATGGCCAATGCCTTTGATGTCAAGGTCCCATCAGCATCACCTTTCAAAAGGTTTTTGGCTCCAGAAGGTGATTCCAGACTTCCACCGCCTAAGAGATATCAGGGTCAAAAGCCCAGGATATGGGAAGTTCTAGAATGGAAGAGATGTCCCTTTTTCGAAACTCAATCCCGTGGAATTCAACTTCAGAAGTTCCACCCTTGAACAAGGGAGTGAAATGCTATAACTGTCAAGGAATTGGACATCGCAGTATGGATTGTCCAAATCCTTTTGGATCAAGGTTTTCAAGGCAGAAAAATCAAGGATCAAGATTCCAGACTCCAGCTCCTTCCTTCTAGAGTAATCAGGTTTCTATCTGCCAAAATCAGGGAAATCCCAGAGGTAGACCCTCTAACCAACCTGCAATTTCAATCCCAAGTAATACAAGACCTCTGCCTCAGAATAGGGGAAGTCAAAGAGAGTTGTTCCCAAATCGGCCGTCCACTTCCAAGGCCGTAACGCTGGAAGTGATTGAAGAAGAAGAAGAAGATGAAAGAGATCATACTCCACCTGTGAGATGAGGACATCTCACATTTTTTGAGTGGGGTAGGATGTAAGATTCCTCCCCCAGCCCTTCAAGATGTCCAATCTCTCCCCCTGTAATCATTCCCCTTGTTAGAATATTAACAGATCTTGTTTATACCTATTTTTGGCTTAGAGAGAGAAAATTTTCTAGAGAGAGATTATTCAATTTTTAGATATTTTTGGATGGAAAAATATATCTTCTTATTAAAATAAATTTTCCCAAAAGGATTTCAGAAGGTGCATTAGAAATAAATTATAATCAAAAGGCCTTAGCCTAAGGGTCCAGATTTTCTAAAAATTTTAGATTAAGGTTCCGAGGGGCCAATCAAATTAATCCAAATGTAGGAAGGAGATAAATTGAAGAATAAAAGAAAAATCTCCCAAAAATCAGTAAATACGCACATAAGATGAAGAGTTGACTAAGGACAAGGTTACTAGTATAAAAAGAAGAGATAATTAGAGGAAATGATACATTTTTGACACCTCAGTGTGGGGGAATTCCCCTCATTAACGAGGCACCTATTTCACATGTGTGGTGGAGTTTTAAACTCTCAAATAATGAGATATTTCATCTCTCCTCTATCTTGTTTCAACTAGAACCAAAAAGTAAGCTAAACTGACCTAAAAATGGTCAAGAAGTGACCAAATTGATCTGGAAAATTCTAGAAATAATTTGCTTGGTTAGAGGCTCACTCTTTCCTATAAATAGAAGCCTCCCCCTTTGTAAAGCTTAATAGTGTTTTATGCACTGTTACTCTACTCCACCCCAGAGCCAAAAACATTGAATTCATTAATAATTCACTTGTTTTTTACTATTTCCTCTACAAAGAATTGGTGGTGGCCACTCTTGATCTAAGCAAGAGTGAAACCCTCAATACCTCAAGCCAAAGGATAGCTCACAAAACTCCATGTAAGTTAGAAATTATACTTTTTTCTAATTCTATTCTATGGTTTTAGGATTTCTTGCTTCTTTTAAGTTGAAATCAGATGTTATGCCTTGATGGGAAGGGTTCCCCCTTCTCTTCATTGAACTCATCTCTTCTTTATCCACGATGTGTAATCAAATAAATAGAGTTAAACTCTTCATATTATAGATGTGATGTGAATCAGAGAAATGAGAATGAATGGATAGATGTGATGTGAATCAGATAAATATGAATGAATGGATGGATAGATGTGATGTGAATCAGATAAATGAGAATGAATGGATGGATGTTATGTGAATCAGATAAACCTTAATGAATGGATGGATGGATGTGATGTGAATCAGATAAATGTGAATGAATGGATGGATGGATGTGATGTGAATAGATGTGATGAGATGTCATGTGAATGAGGATGTAAATGAATGATATGGGATGGATGTGGATGTATGTGAAAGAATGGATATGGATGTATGTGAAAGAATGGATGTGGATGTATGTGAAGAATGGATGTGGATGTATGTGAAGAATGGAAGTGGATGTATGTGAAAGAATGGATGTGGATGTATGTATGTGAAAGGATGGATGTGGATGTATGTGAAAGGATAGATATGGATGTGTATGTGATAATTATGGATGAGGATGAATGTGGAAGAATATATGTGGATGTGAATGTGATGGATGTGAACGAGAATAGAGGCGATGAGATGTGATGTAAAGTGGATAGATATGAATGATATGGGATGTGATTGAATGTGATAGCATGTGAATCAGGATGTGAATGAATGTGATAGCATGTGAATCAATGTGATAACCTCTGAATAGGGATGTGAATGAATGATAAGGGATGTGAATGAATGTGATGGCATGTGAATCGAGATGAGAATGAATGGTATGGGATGTGAATGGATGTGATGTGATGTGAATCGGGATGTGAATAAATGAGATGTGATGTGAAATGGATGTGATAAGATGCGATCTAAACTGGATAGATGTTAATGAATGTGATGTGATGAGATGTATGGGTAAATGCGAGTGGATGAGATCTGATGAGGTTAATTGAGGAAAGAAGTGTTGAGATGGAAAATGATGTGATTGGATGAGAATGGGAATTTATATGAAATGAATGTGGATTAAGTAATGTTGATTAATGTGAAAAGACGAGAGTTCATTTATAGAAATTGTATTAATGGCCTGTTTTTAAATGACTATTTTATGTCAAGAATGCTGGGGAAGCATTTTGACCGTCTTGTGATTAAGGTCGTGGAGACCTAGCTGATAAAGTTGCATAAGCTGAGGAAGAGTCAACGGAGGACATCTCGCATAGCAAGGTCCGGCCGAGGTCTTGACCAGCCTTGGTTCGATTTAAATGGTGAGCTTCTGGTATGGTGGATGAGGGACCAAAGAAGTGGCCTATGAGTGAAGTGCTAGGTCACATGCAAAGGATCCTAGAGGGTGCTGACCATACGGTGATCGGGCTCTGGGGGGTGGCCAAACGATACCCACAGGTGCATCGTGGAAGATATTGGATCAAGGAGTAAGAGTTGTTTTATGAATTCCGGTATGGATCTGGTTGATTCACCTTGTTGGTCCTCAACGGATGAGTCCATGGCTCTTTTATATGGATCCATTGATTGATCTTGCTGATCTTCAACGTAGATTCCATTTTGATATGTGAATATATTGCTGGTTACTATGAGCTAGGAACTATCTTTCCCTTGATCTGACTATGGGACTTACGGGTTCAGTCAGATAAGTTCAGTTAGTTAAGGCTTTTGACTATGTTAGAGAAAAGTTATCCTGGAGAAATCGCTCATGATTTCTGGGAAAGGGAAGTTTTTCCGGGTTTGGTTTTGAGAAAACCGATGGATTAGTCTCTTGTCTCGGTATCTATGGGCAAGGCCCCGAGTGTGGGACCCTGCCTCGTGCAAGAAGTGCTACTTTCACTGCTAGCAACCCCAGAATTCGTTGGGCAGTGGGGACAGGGATCTCACAGCTAGTACCAGAGCAATTTGGCTAAAGTGGATCAACCGAGAAGCCAAAAATGTTATAAATTTATGAAGTAGCAGTAAAAGGTTGGAATTGTGTGTGATAAAACTCATACAAATTGATATTGAGAATGAAATTCCTAAATTGATAATTGGGTCTTCATATGGAAGTACTGCAATTATATAAAATCCCTCACTTGCTTGAGGCCTAGACATGATGGTATTTACCTTATAGTTCCAAGGACCGTGACTACCCGTATACACCGAGAGTATAACTGCAGCTCTTTACTAACAGTATATACGAGTAAATCTAAGATCTTGAAATTATAAGCTAAAATGCTATCAAGATGATGAATTTGAATGTGGTTGATATGATTTTAAAATTCTGGTTGAGAACTGATGAGTTGAATTGGATTCTGATTGCAAAATGATGATTCTTGAATTTTTGGTTGAAAAGCGATAAACTGAGCAAAACCACAATGAGGAGTCGAGTCCCTGTGTTGATGTTCGTAATTGGAATGACGATAATGACTTCAGCAAATCACTATGAGGTTAGTGGATTGTGCTGACAGATTGCTACCGTTAACTCTTGACCCAGTGGATCAAGTTAAGGGATGACAAAGTAAAATTCTATAAAATTGAAATCCCCCATGGAGTATTGTTCAGATGGAGATTTCCGTCTATGTTAAAGATATGAATGATATGTTCTGAATGAATTGTTATCTGATAATGCGAGTGTCTTTATCCCACGATTCTGTGAGGAACCGACCTATCTAAAAAGCCCCAGAATCAGATAAACCAAAAATCGGATTTTAATCATAAATAAAGGGAACTTAACAAGATTTTTCGTATTGATAGAAACATGGATGGAGATCGTTGTGGTAGAAATGATAACCCCAACTTGATGCGGAAGAGCTCGACTTGGATGTTCATAAAACTCTTCATAGCTCACACCCTGGACCTTTCAAGGGTGAAGGGGAAAACTTGGGAGAGGCTGTGGAGAAGTGAATCAAAGCAATGGAAGAATACTTCAATGTCACCGGGTACAATGAGAAGAGCAAAATGGCTCTTGCAAGGCTAAAGATTGTAGAAACAGCCAGAGTGGCATGGAGAAACCACTGCGAGACAAACCGTCTGGATCGAAATACCCACACATGGAATGATCTCAAAATTTACCTAAGGATGAGGTTCTGTCCTCCCGGCTTTTTTGAAACAAAGATGAATGAATTCTTAGAGCTAACCCAGGGGAGCAGAACTATTGAAATATATCACCAAGCGTTCGCTCTCCTCCTCAAATACTCGCCACTGCTGAATAGGAACAGCTGATGGCCAGGTTCATTCGGGGACTGAACGGACCTTTGAATATTTTGGTGAAGAACATCAAGCCAGTTTCCATGGCCGAAGCAGTGCGGATGGCGAAGGATTTCTCCAAGGCCTTTGATGTCAAGGTCCCATCACCATCACCTTTCAGAAGGTTTTTAGTTCCAGAAGGTGATTCCAGCCTTCCACTGCCTAAGAGATATCAGGGTCAAGCCTAGGATATGGGAAGTTCTAGAATGGAAGAGATGTCCTTTTCCCGAAACTCAATCCCCTGGAATCCAACTTCAGAAGTTCCACCCTTGAACAAGGGAGTGAAATGCTATAACTATCAAGGAATTGGACATCGCAGTATGGATTGTATAAATCCTTTTGGATCAAGGTTTTCAGGGTAGGAAAATCAAGGATCAAGATTCCAAACTCCAGCTCCTTCCTTCCAGAGTAATCAGGTTTCTATCCGCTAAAATTAGGGAAATCCCAGAGGTAGACCCTCTAACCAACCTGCAGTTTCAATCCCAAGTAATATAAGACCTCTGCCTCAGAATAGGGGAATTCAAAGAGATTTGTTCCCAAATCCGCTGTCCACATCCAAGGCCGTAACGCTGGAAGTGATTGAAAAAGAAGAAGATGACAGAGATTATACTGAGGACATGTCGCGTTTTTTAAGTGGGGTAGGATGTAAGATTCCTCTGCCATCCTTTTAAGATGTAAGATTCCTCCCCCATCCCCTCAAGATAATGTCCAATCTCTCCCTCTGTAATCATTACCCTTGTAAGAATATTAACAGATCTTGTTTATACCTATTTTTGGCTTAGAGAGAGAAAATTTTTTAGAGAGAGACTATTCAATTTCTAGATATTTTTGGATGGAAAAATATCTCTTCTTATTAAAAATATCTCTTCTTCTTATTATACTGAGGACATCTCGCGTTTTTTAAGTGGGGTAGGATGTAAGATTCCTCCCCCATCCCCTCAAGATGTCCAATCTTTGCCCCTGTAATCATTCCCCTTGTCAGAATATTAGCAGATCTTATTTATACCTATTTTTTGCTTAGAGAGAGACTATTCAATTTTTAGATATTTTTGGATGGAAAAATATCTCTTCTTATTAAAATAAATTCCCCCGAAACAGAAGTTCAAAAAGGATTTCAGAAGGTGCATTAGAAATAAATTATAATCTGTTCAAAAGGTCTTAGCCTAAGGGTCCAGATTTTTTAAAAATTTTAGATTAAGGTTTCGAGGGGCCAATCAGATTAATCCAAATGTAGGGAGGAGATAAATTGAAGAATAAAAGAAAAATCTCCCAAAAATAAGTAAATACTCACATAAGATGAACAGTTGACTAAGGACAAGGTTATTAGTTAAAAAGAAGAGATATTTAGAGAAAATGATGCATTTTTTATACCTGAGTGTGGGGGATTCCCCTCATGAAGGAGGCGCCTATTTCACATGTGTGGTGGAGTTTTAAACTCGTAAATAATGAGATATTTTATCTCTCCTCTCTACTATTTCAAACTTAAAATGGTCAATAAGTGGCCAAACTGATCTGGAAAATTCTAGAATCAGTTTGCTTGGTTAGAGGCACACTTTTTCCTATAAATAGAAGCCTCCCCCTTTGTAAAAGCTTAATAGTGTTTTATGCACTGTTACTCTACTCCACCCCAGAGCCAAAAACATTGAATTCAATAATAATTCACTTGTTTTTTACTATTTCCTCTACAAAGAATTGGTCGCCACTCTTGATCCAAGCAAGAGTAGAACCCTCAATCCCTCAAGCCAAAGGATAGCTCACAAAACTCCATGTAGGTTAGAAATTCTACTTTTTTCTAATTCTATTCTATGGTTTTACAATTTCTTGCTTCTTTTAAATTGAAATTGGATGTTATGCCTTGATGGAAAGGCTTCCCCCTTCTCTTCATTGAATTTAGCCCTTCTTTATCGAAGATATGTAATCAAATAAATAGAGTTAAACTTTCCGTATTGTTTTCTCTTAAAGAATGGGAATTGATTAAATTAGAGTGCTAAATTAGAGTGCTAAATTCATCTTGGGGTAAATTCTAAGTAGATTTAGAATTCTAAGTAAATTCTAAGTAGATTCAGAATGTAAAAATTGAGAAATGGTCAGCCATACAAAGGAGGTTATGGCAAAAGTTTGTTAACTTTTGTGGAAATAAGTTTTATCTTTATGTTATTGAAAAAGAGTAATCACCTCCATTTGTGTATTCTAAAAGCGTTATTTTCATTCTATGCATAGAAAGATGTATATTGGAAATATTTTTATTATAAAAGCGTTATTTTCATTAAAATAATTTCTATGCATAGAAAGATGCATATTGGACATATTTTTATTATAAAAGTGTTACTTTCACCAATATTGATTTTTATGCATAAACTGATGCATTAATGAATTTTTTTAATTATAAAAGTGTTACTTTCACCAATATTGATTTTTATGCATAAAGTGATGCATAAAAGAATTTTTTTTATAAAAGTGTTACTTTCACTAATATTGATTTTTATGCATAAAGTGATGCATAAAAGAAGCTTTTATTATAAAAGTGTTACTTTCATTAATATTAGTTTTTATGCATAAAGTGATGCAAAAATTATATATATATATATATAAGTGTTACTTCCATCCAAATTGATTTTATGCATCGAAAGATGCGAAAAGGATTTTATTTTTATTTCAAAAGAGTTATTTTTATTATCTTTAATTTTATGCATAGAAAGATGCATAAAGGATTTTTTTTATGTCAAAAGAGTTATTCTCATTAACTTTGATTTTATGCATAGGAAGATGCATAAAGGAATTTATTTTTATTTCAAAAGAGTTATTCTCATTAATTTTGATTTTATGCATAAAAAGATGCATAAAGGATTTTTTTTTTATTTCAAAAGAGTTATTCTCATTAATTTTGATTTTATGCATAGAAAGATGCATAAAGGAATTTATTTTTATTTCAAAAGAGTTATTCTCACATTAACTTTGATTTTATGCATAGAAAGATGCATAAAGGAATTTATTTTTATTTCAAAAGAGTTATTCTCATTAACTTTGTTTTGATGCATAAAAAGATGCATAAAGGAATTTATTTTTATTTCAAAAGAGTTATTCTCATTAAATTTTGGTTTTATGCATAGAAAGATGCATAAAGGATTTTTTTTTTCAAAAGAGTTATTCTCATTAACTTTAATATTATCCATAAAAAGATGCATAAAGGTTTTTTTTATCAAAAGAGTTATTCTCATTAATTTGGATTTTATGCATAGAAAGATGCATAAAGGAATTTATTTATATTTCGAAAAGTGTTATTTTCATTAAAATTGCTTTTTTGCATAGAAAGATGCATAAAGGATTTATTTTTATTTCGAAAGTGTTATTTTTCTTAAAATTGAATTTATGTATATTAAATAGATGTATAAAAGGATTTTTATAAAAGTGTTATTCCCACTAAAGTTGATTCTTATAAAAGAATGAATGGATGGATAGATGTGATGCGAATCAGATAAATGTGAATGAATGGATGGATAGATGCAATGCGAATGAGATAAATGAGAATGAATGGATGGATGTGATGTGAATCAGATAAATGTGAATGAATGGATGGATGGATGTGATGTGAATAGATGTGATGAGATAACATATGAATCAGGATGTAAATGAATGATATGGGATGGATATGGATGTATGTGAAAGAATGGATGTGGATGTATGTAAAAGAATGGATGTGAATGTATGTGAAGAATGGATGTGGATGTATGTGAAGAATGGAAGTGGATGTATGTGAAAGAATGGATGTGGATGTATGTATGTGAAAGGATGGATGTGGATGTATGTGAAAGGATAGATATGGATGTGTATGTGATAAGTATGGATGAGGATATATGTGGAAGAATATATGTGGATGTGAATGTGATGGATATGAACGAGAATAGAGGCGATGAGATGTGATGTAAATTGGATAGATATGAATGATATGGGATGTGATTGAATGTGATAGCATGTGAATCAAGATGTGAATGAATGATAAGGGATGTGAATGAATGTGATAGCATGTGAATCAAGATGTCAATGAATGATAAGGGATGTGAATGAATGTGATAACCTGTGAATAGGGATGTGAATGAATGTGATGGCATGTGAATCGGCATGAGAATGAATGGTATGGGATGTGAATGGATGTGATGTGATGTGAATGGGGATGTGAATAAATGAGATGTGATGTGAAATGGATGTGATGAGATGCGATGTAAACTGGATAGATGTTAATGAATGTGATGTGATGAGATGTATGGGTAAATGCGAGTGGATGAGATCTGATGAGGTTAATTGAGGAAAGGAGTGTTGAGATGGAAAATGATGTGATTGGATGAGAATGGGAATTTATATGAAATGAATGTGGATTAAGTAATATTGATTAAAGTGGAAAGACAAGAGTTCGTTATAGAAATTGTATTTATGGCTTGTTTTTAAATGACTGTTTTATGTCAAGAATGCTGGGGAAGCGTTTTGACCCTCTTGTGATTAAGGTCGTGGACCTAGCTGATAAAGTTGCAACAACTGACGGAGAGTCAACAGAGGACATCTCGCATAGCAAGGTGCGGTCGAGGTCTTGACCAGCTTCAGTTAGATTAAAATGGTGAGCTTTCGGTACAGTGGATGAGGGACCAAGGAAGTGGCCTATGAGTGAAGCGCTAGGTGACATGCAAAGGATCCTAGAGGGTGCTTACCATAGGGTGTTGACCATACGGTGCTCAGGCTCTGGGGGTCGTCGAGATGGACGATACCCACACGTGCGTCATCAAAGATATTGGATAAGGGAGTAAGAGTTATTTTTTTTTGAATTCGGGTATGGATCTGGTTGCTTGACCTTGCTGGTCCTCAACGGATGAGTCCATGGCTCTTTTATATGGATCCGTTGGTTGATCTTGCTGATCTTCAATGGAGATTCCATTTTGATATCTGAATATATTGCGGGTTACTATGAGCCTAGGAACTATTGAAAATACCCATGAGTGGATAGGTGGTGAGCGTTCTAGTTGCCAATGATGCCATAGGTACACCGATGAAGGAATGATTGGAAATAAGGATTTAACCAGAGATTTCGAGGATTATTATCAGTGACACCATGGTTTCATTAAATGGTTGTTTTCAAAGATAGCCGATTCTGTGAAAAAGGCAATTTCATATTGGGTGTGTAAGTGGTGTCACTAGTTTAAGTTTGCATGAATATCCGGCTCTAGGGAGCCTCGGAACTCTTTTCCTCGGTACCCGGGAACAAAACCTAACCAAATTCCTAATTGGATCTAGGGGGCTCTAGGGGGCCTAGGAACTCTTTTCCTCGCTACCTGGGAAAAATATCTCTTCTTATTAAAACAAATTCCCCCGAAACAGAAGTTCAAAACAGATTTCAGAAGGTGCATTAGAAATAAATTATAATATGTTCAAAAGGCCTTAGCCTAAGGGTCCAAATTTTCTAAAAATTTTAGATTAAGCTTCTGAGGGGCCAATCAGATTAATCCAAATGTAGGGAGGAGATAAATTGAAGAATAAAAGAAAAATTTCCAAAAAATGAGCAAATACTCACATAAGATGAAGAGTTGACTAAGGACAAGGTTATTAGTTAAAAAAGAAGAGATATTTAGAGGAAATGATGCATTTTTGATACCTGAGTGTGGGGAATCCCCTCATGATGAAAGAAAGTAACAGGGGTGGGTTAGTCCCTCACCAAGGGAGTGGCTCATGAAGGAGTCACCACTTAGCATCTCACGGGAGAAGCTCACCATTGATTCTTGGAACAAATAACATTATCATGAATGAGCCATAATCCCATTTACATTGGTATTTATACTCCACCCAAGAGTTCACACCTACTTACTAGTTGTCCATGGCCTTGGGCCCATAATGCTTTCTTACAAACCATCCCTTCCCCAATGGTTTCGTCCTCGAAACCTCAAATGAATACCCCAAATTCGGAGAAGAATGTTCCATGTGGCTGAATTTACACCAACCCATATTGCTCTATCAATGCTTCATATCCCTCCAATGCTGAAATAGGTTGCCATGAAGCTTCTTCCTTAGGTAAACCCTTCCATTGAACAAGATACTCCACCAAGGTACGAGTGCGAAGTACCTTTTTCCTTGTACCCAAGATAGCTTCTGGAATGTATTCAATCATTCCCTCTTCATTCATTGGAGGTAACTCATCAACCATTTGATCGATCATACCCACATATCCTTTCAAGTGAGAGACATGAAACACATCATGAATCTTTGTTGTAGATGGAAGTAAGAGTTGATATGCAACCTCCCCAACTCTTCGTATCACTTGATAAGGACCATAATAGCGATGAGCTAGTTTGGTGTTTGTGCTTCCCTTCAAAGACGCATATCTTGACTTTGGTATTCTCAAAAGAACCCAATCTCCCAGTTTGAATTCCAATGGTCTTCGATGAACATTGGCATATTGTCTCATTTTCTCTTGTGCAACCTTCAAATTACTTTTGCATTGTTGCAACAAAGCTTGCATCCTTTCAGCTTCCTCCTTGGCATTATGGTTAGAAGTCTCATATGTACCCACCAACATAGGCAAATTGACCTTGTAACCATATAAAGCCTCAAAGGGTGACATGCCAATGCTCACATGATATGTTGAGTTGTAAGCAAACTCAGCCAAAGGTAACCAATCATCCCATGTGCTTTGAGTATCATGACAATAGTGGCGTAGATATGTTTCCACCCATTTGTTTACTCTTTCTGTTTGACCATCGGTTTCGGGATGATAGGCGGTGCTTGGAGTAAGCTTGGTTCCCATATATTCAAACAATGTTCTCCAAAAGGTGCTCATGAATTTGACACCGCGATCACTCACAATTTGTGACGGCATACCATGCAACTTGAAAACCCCATCAACAAATTGCTTGGCAACATTTTGGGCTGAATATGTGACCTTGGAAGGAATGAAATGGGCCACTTTGGTCAATCTATCCACCACAACATACAAGCTGTCCCACCCTTTCTTTGTGCGCGGAAGGTTAGTAATGAAATCCATTGATATATGACTCCATTTGCCTTCGGGAATGGGCAATGGCTGAAGCAAACCTCCCGGTTTATGTGTAGGATCCTTGTTCAATTGACATGACCGACACCCACTTACATAAGCATGAATGCTCTTCCACATCCCCTTCCAAAAGAAACTTTTCCTTATTGCATCAAAGGTTTTGTAGACACCCAAATGACCAGCCATAGGAGTACAATGCATCTCTTCCATGATCTTCTTGATAAATGATGAAGTAGGAACCAAGTAGACTTTTCCTTTGTAGTAGAGGAGACCATTTTTCAGCTCATAATGGGGTAACTCTTCACATACACCTTGCTGTAATTTCTGCACTATTTGTGAGGTTTCTTCATCAAACAAGTACTCTTCTTGTATCTCCATGATCCAATCTTTATGCACCTCAGAAATAGCATACAATGAGCAGGCCCACATACGAGACAAGGAATCGGCAACCACATTTTCTTTGCCCTTTGTGTACGTGATTTCAAAATCATAGTTTTGTAGTGTTGCTACCCACCTTCTTTGCTTAGGAGACAAATTGGGTTGTGTGAGGAAATACTTCAGCACCCTATGATCACTTCTCACATAAAAATGACTCCCATATAAGTAATGGTGCCATTTCTTGATAGCATGGAGTATAGCAATCATCTCTTGCTCATACACATGGAGTTCTCTTTCTTTGTCATTCAGCTTTCTACTTTCATAAGCAATGACTCCATGGTCTTGGTAAAGTACCGCACCAATCCCTCTTCCACTTGCATCCGCCCTTATTGTAAAAGGTTTGGTGAAGTCTGGACATACCCAAATAGGTGCTGATGTGAGCATCTTCTTCATATCTTCAAAGCTTTTGTTGGCAATGGCATCCCAAAAGAAGGTTTCCTTCTTCAATTTATCCGTCATTGGGGCTGCAATTTCTGCATAGTGGGCAATAAAGCGCCTATAGAATGAAGATAACCCCAAAAATCCCCTCAATTGAGTAGTGTTTGAAGGAACCGGCCAATTCCTAATACATTCCACTTTCTTTGGATCCACACAAATGCCATCCTTGCTCACAATGTGACCCAAATATTCCACCTCATGTGCCATGAAGGTACATTTTGTCTCCTTAACATACAACTTGTTTTGCCTCAAGACCTCCAAAACCTCTTTCACGTGCTTCAAATGCACTTCCTCATCTTTGCTATAGATAAGTATGTCGTCGAAAAAGACCAATACAAACTTGTAGAGGAAAGGTTGAAGCACTTTGTTCATCAATGCTTGAAAAGTTGCCGGTGCATTGCATAATCCAAACGGCATAACCATGAATTGGTAAAGACCCCTTTCTGTACGAAATGCTGTTTTGAACTCATCACCACTTTTTATCCTTATTTGATGGTATCCGGAACGCAAATCAATCTTTGAAAAGCATGTGGCACCCTTCAACTCATCCAAAAGATCATCCACCCTTGGTATTGGAAATCGATTTTTGATGGTGATCTTATTCAAATCACGGTAATCAATGCACATGCGAAAAGTACCATCCTTTTTCTTCACAAGTAGCACCGGAGAAGCAAAAGGAGATTGACTTGGTTCAACCCATCCCATGTCAATGAGTTCTTTGACTTGCTTTGCCACCTCTTCCTTTTCAACCTTTGACAAACGATAGGGAGGTTTGTTGATTGGTTTGGCATTTGGTTCCAAATCAATAGCATGATCAACACTCCTCTTTGGCGGCATTGATTTTGGCATGGTAAACACATCTTCATAATCCTTGAGTAGCTTAACCATGTCCACATTTTCGATGCAATCCTTTTTGCTATTATCTTCCTCTTTGCAAAGCTGTAGTACATAAACATAGCCCTCTTTCTTGAACTCTTTCTTCATTTGAGTAGCATTGATCATGAAGAGCTTGGACCCTTGCATTCCATTCAATGTAATAACCCTTCCATGATGCACAAAACTCATGAAACTTTTCTGTAAGTTCATGGTAAAAGAGTTCAAAGTGGACAGCCAATCACATCCAAGTACTATGTCAATTGGTCCCAACTCAATCACCAAAAGATCAACTTTGCAAGAGTAGTTCTTGGACAACTCCAATTCTGTACTTTGACACTTCATATTGCAACTCATTGAATCACCATTGGCCACTTGCACCATGTGCTTGTTTGGTAAAGAAGTTGGTTGCATTTTGAGAGTGTTCAAAGACCTTTTATTGACAAAACTATGCGTGCTTCCAGTATCAATGAGTGCATATGTTGTTCTCCCATTCACCTTGATCTTCAATCTCAATGTGTTGGCACCCTTACTTCCCGCATAAGCATCATGAGAGATTGTACACAAGGTAGTATGTGCACTATTGTCTTCATCCCACACGCATAGAGGCATCCCATCATCCATTTTGTCATGAGCAAACTTTAGTTTCCCACCCGGATCAAAAGGAAACTTGGGATTTTCTTCATCAAAACCATCATCATGAAAACCTCCACCCTCATGAGGATCTCCCCATCCTAAGGCATCATTGCATTCAAGGAATTCCTCCTCCTCATGATTAGCATTGTCCTCAGTGATAATGTAGCTTATGGACATATCCTTGGATTTGCATACTTTGAAGTGATCCTTGTTCCATTTTTCTCCACATTTGAAACATAGACCTTTGAGCCTCATTTCATGCAAACGGTCCTCCTTGATAACCTTGCTTTTTGAACCCCCATTTGCTGGCTTGGACTCATTGTATGTAGCTTTGTTGGACATAAATGGTGGTTTAAATGGAAGTCTATTAGACCCTCTACCATACACGGTAGGAAACCTTGGAAGTTTAGGCCTTGCATTTGCATTTGCATGAGAACTCAAATCCGTTCTTGTAACCACTTCTCCCTTGGTGTTGCCTTTGTTAGCCCACTTTGACATATATTTTTCCTCATGAATTTCTGCAAGCATCATTGCTTTCTTCAAAGTTGCAGGCTCTTGAGCTTTGACATCACCACCAATAGGAGTCTTCAAACCCCTTATATACTTGACGACTAGATAATGCTCATCAAAATCATCCAAGTATAATAGAAGTTTTAGAAACTTTTGAGAATAGGCCTTCACCGTTGTGACTTGTTCAATCTTGTCCCATTCTACAATGTGGTTATCCCTTTGCATTCGAGAAGTAAACTCCTCTGCCATGTCATTCTTGAATGCTTCCCAAGTAGAAATAACATAACCATGTGATTGCTTCCTTCTCCACCAAGTATGAGCAAAGCCTTCCAAATGCAATGAAGCAAAGTAAACCTTTGACATTTCACTTCTCGGGCTGATCTCGAAGTAGAGGTCCATTTTGTTTGCCCATTCTTCAAAGTCTTCGATAGAGTTTGACTCTCCCTTGAACTTTGTGAATGTGATTTTGTCCTTCACGGTCTTATCCATGTCATTCTGCATTCTTGGCCCTCTTTGCCGTGTTCTAGGATCATCAAATCCTCTTCCTTCACCCAAGTGTCTTTGCATTTGCTCATCTTCCCAATCCCAATCACATGCATCCTTTAGCCCTCTGTGCTCATAACTTCTTCTGGCATCCTGCATAAAGGACGTAGCTTTTGGAACATTGGCATTTGGCTTCTCATGATAAGCATCACCCATAGGCCTTTTTCCTTTATCCACTTGAGAAGAGTGTGACATCATCTGTCTCCCATGGTTTACCTCATGCATAGGCGGCAATCTTTCATGTCGGAACTCATGGTGTGCACTATCCATTACATTGTCATCCACTTCTTGATTAGACTTGGAAGAAGCCAACCCACTGATAGCATTACCCAAGTCTCTAAATCCCGTCTGCATCATATCACCAAGATAGTGTTGGCGCTTGTCAAAGCGTTCCATGAGTTGCTCACCAAACTGTTGTTGCCGACTAGCTAGGTTACCTTCAACCCGTTGGAACATACTCTCCATGGCTTTAAGCATCATGTCCATCGTGACCGGAGTAGTCCCCACCATGGGTTGAGAAGTCTCCAATGGCTGTGAATCACTAGTGTCATTTGTAGTCGAATTCTCCCCAACTCTTGTAGAAGATCCACTAGCCATTAATGGTTCGGGTTGCTTAGCATCTTGCTCACTCCGAACTCCTTTGTTTTGTCCCCCTCTAGTCATTTCCATGCATGAAATTTGGTCCCACTTGCAAACTAGCTCACTGTTTTGCTCCAAAATGTGACCAAATCACCAAATATGCCAAAACTCTTTGGAGACAAGTCCGATTTTGCTTCTCTTTAGCTCGATAGATCCGTAATGATAAGATCTTGGAGCTGAATGCCTGGGGCAAGAAAAATCTGGTGTGCAAGTACTCTCTGTTTTAGGGTTTGCGATAGAGGCCCAACTTTTAGTTCACTATCCAAACGATATCGGATTTTGATGATCTTTATATCGTTGGAAAGCTCTCGATGAGACTAATAAGGATCCCCAAAAACAGATTTGAAAAAGTCAACTACCTTTGACCAGTCAACTGTCCCGGCTGAAAGTCAAACTTTGACTTTGACCGCTCCAAACTTCTCCGATTTCAGAGATCTTCGGCTTGTTAGAAAGGTCTTGATGTGTAGATTAAGAATCATCAAGGACAGATTTGGAATAATCTTTGTAAACCCTAAAATTTAGGGTTCTGCCCTGACTGCAACTAGGCAAGTTTTTGCAAAAATTTTGCCATAACTTCCCCGCTTTTGCTTGCAAATCTCAATCTACCCATGCATTTGTATCATCATTAACCACTTGACCATTGCAAGGTATCAATCCACAAAGCATTTTGACCATTGCAAGGCATCAACCACAAAGCATTTTTGCATGCAAATCCATATGGCATCACCCCTTTGTCATGATGCAACTTGAGTCGATGTAGAGGTTTGTTGCTTTGCTTTGCTTTGCTTTGGCTCAAGTATGGCGCTTTGATGTCGATGAAGCGCGTTGATGCTTGCCGATCTCCCGGCCAAGCACTTCTCACCCCTTCACCAAGTTTTCCTCCAAGGTGAAGGTTGAGGCCATGTCTTCACCACCAATGTACCTAATCCTCCACCATACCGCTTTTCCAAGGCAATCACGGCATGGTAGATTCATGACATGCTCCCCTTGGCCTCTCCAACCCATGCCAAGGTACCCTCACACATTGCTAGATTCACTAGGAAATGAAAGTGAATGCAATGGTGAGTGTATGTGATTGGAATTCACAAATGGGATGAGGGTAAGATCACTTACATGTGTAAGCATGACTCATGCTTTTATCATTTTACAAATCATAATGGCATCATGACCATGCCCTTTTATAGCTCCATTACAATCCCATCATCAACAACATCCAACAACACATCCAACAACACATTGCCACTTGTGAAATATGAGTTCAATCCCCCAAAATTGACCCAAGAGCAATGCTTCCTCATGCCAAAATGCAAGTCATAGCATTGAATGGCTATGTAAATGATTCAAGGCATCAATATAGCATAAAGGCAAGCATGAATGGCTCCCAAAAGCATTGTGTAAGCTTCATAATCCATGAATAGCATACCAAATGCATCAAAGTGAGAGAGAATCTCCAAAAATATGGTCCAATGTTTGTCCAAAGCTCATGTGGAAGCAATCCATTGCACAAATGCAAGCAATAATGCATAAACAAGCATCATTGGCATGTAGACAAGCATCATTGGCATGTAAACCATCAAGCCAAATGCTTCATTTCTGAAATTTAGGGTTTCTGAGTGTAATCAACTCCCAAAGCACCACAAATGCTTCAAAATAGCAAGGAATTGATGGAAGCACTCACCAATGGCATCCCTTGAGCTTCAATGGCTGAAAATTGTTGAGGAATGCTTCACTTTGATGAAAAACGTGGCCACTTTAGCACTGATTTGCAGCCATGAAGAAGGTCACATTTGCTCGTGAAAGGGACATGAAAAGGTTGCCAAAACATGAGGAAAGCTTAGCTTATGCTCCATGGAAGGGTAGGCAAGCAAGCCATCTCCATTTTCAGCATGAAAACGGCGCAGTTTCGCCGTTAGGCTGCGCCTGAAAATCGCGAAAATCGCCACGTTTTGAAGCAAAACAATCATATGAAGTGCTCATACCTTGCTTATGACTCATTTGCTTGAGGTTTGGTTGAGGTTTCCATGGCTAGGGTTGCAGGAAATCTCCACAGTAGCAAAAACGTTTTTGGCTTAAGATTCCTAATCACGATTAGCCATTTCCCCCAAATTTGGTCCAAACTTTTCAAAAAATTTGATCCCGTGCCCAAAATTTGGTCCAGAAACCTATTTCCATGGCCATTTCCCCCCATTTTTGGCCATTTTCTTCCATTTTCTCCATGAAACCTTAGAAATGAATTTTCAGAAATTGAAGAGAAGAAAAAAAACTTACTCACATCAAGGATCTAAGCAAGGCTCTGATACCAATGAAAGAAAGTAACAGGGGTGGGTTAGTCCCTCACCAAGGGAGTGGCTCATGAAGGAGTCACCACTTAGCATCTCACGGGAGAAGCTCACCATTGATTCTTGGAACAAATAACATTATCATGAATGAGCCATAATCCCATTTACATTGGTATTTATACTCCACCCAAGAGTTCACACCTACTTACTAGTTGTCCATGGCCTTGGGCCCATAATGCTTTCTTACACATGAAGAAGGAGGTGCCTATTTCACATGTAAGGTGGAGTTTTAAACTCTTAAATAATGAGATATTTTATCTCTTCTCTCTCTTGTTTCAACTAGAACCAAATAATGAGATATTTTATCTCTCCTCTCTCCTGTTTGAACTAGAACCAAAAAGTAAGCTAAACTGACCTAAAAATGGTCAAGAAGTGACCAAACTGATTTGGAAAATTCTAGAATCGTTTTGCTTGGTTAGAGGCTCACTTTGTCCTAAAAATAGAAGCCTTCCCCTTTGTAAAAGCTTAATAGTGTTTTATGCACTGTTACTCTACTCCACCCCAGAGCTAAAAACATTGAATTCAATAATAATTCACTTGTTTTTTACTATTTCCTCTACAAAGAATTGGTGGCCACTCTTGATCCAAGCAAGAGTAGAACCCTCAATCCCTCAAGCCAAAGGATAGCTCACAAAACTCCATGTAAGTTAGAAATTCTACTTTTTTCTAATTCTATTCTATGGTTTTACGATTTCTTGCTTCTTTTAAATTGAAATTGGATGTTATGCCTTGATGGAAAGGCTTCCCCCTTCTCTTCATTGAATTCAGCCCTTCTTTATCCAAGATGTGTAATCAAATAAATAGAGTTAAACTTTCCGTATTGTTTTCTCTTAAAGAATGGGAATTGATTAAATTAGAGTGCTAAACTCATCTTGGGGTAAATTCTAAGTGGATTTAGAATGTAAAAATTGAGAAATGATCAGCCATACAAAGGAGGTTATTGCAAAATTTTATTGAATTTTGTGGAAATAAGTTTTATCTGTATGTTATTCAAAAAGAGTAATCACCTCCGTTTGTGTATTCTAAAAGTGTTATTTTCATTCTATGCATAGAAAGATGCATATTGGAAATATTTTTATTATAAAAGCATTATTTTCATTAGAATTGATTTCTATGCGTAGAAAGATGCATATTGGACATATTTTTATTATAAAACTATTACTTTCACCAATATTGATTTTTATGCATAAAGTGATGCATGAAAGAAATTTTTTTAATTATAAAAGTGTTACTTTCACCAATATTGATTTTTATGCATAAAGTGATGCATAAAAGAATTTTTTTAATTATAAAAGTGTTACTTTCACCAATATTGATTTTTATGCATAAAGTGATGCATAAAAGAACTTTCTTATTATCAAAGTGTTACTTTCATCAATATTAATTTTTATGCATAAAAGAAAATTTTTTATTATAAAAGTGTTACTTTCATCAAAATTGACTTCATGCATAGAAAGATGCATAAATGAATTTATTTTTATTTCAAAAGGGTTATTCTCATTAATTTTGATTTTATGCATAGAAAGATGCATAAAGGAATTTATTTTTATTTCAGAAGAGTTATTCTCATTAATTTTGATTTTATGCATAGAAAGATGCATAAAGGAATTTATTTTTATTTCAAAAGACTTATTCTCATTAACTTTGATTTTATGCATAAGAAGATGCATAAAGGAATTTATTTTTATTTCAAAAGAGTTATTCTCATTAACTTTGATTTTATGCATAGAAAGATGCAGAAAGGAATTTATTTTTGTTTCAAAAAGTGTTAATTTCCTTCAAATTAAATTTATGCATAAATAGATGTATAAAAGGATTTTTATAAAAGTGTTATTCCTTGTGAAGCTGATTTTTGTAAAAGAATGAATGGATGGATAGATGTGATGTGAATCAGATAAATGTGAATGAATGGATGGATAGATGTGATGTGAATCACATCTATCCATCCATGAATGTGATGTGAATCAGATAAATGTGAATGAATGGATGGACAGATGTGATGTGAATCAGATAAATGTGAATGAATGGATGGATAGATGTGATGTGAATCAGATAAATGAGAATGAATGGATGGATGTGATGTAAAGCAGATAAATGTGAATGAATGGATGGATGGATGTGATGTAAATCAGATAAATGTGAATGAATGGATGGATGGATGTGGTGTGAATAGATGTGATGAGATGTCATATGAATGAGGATGTAAATGAATGATATAGGATGGATGTGGATGTATGTGAAAGAATGGATGTGGATGTATGTGAAGAATGGAAGTGGATGTATGTGAAAGAATGGATGTGGATGTATGTATGTGAAAGGATGGATGTGGATGCATGTGAAAAGGATAGATGTGGATGTGTATGTGATAAGTATGGATGAGGATGTATGTGGAAGAATATATGTGGATGTGAATGCGATGGATATGAACGAGAATAGAGGCAATGAGATGTGATGTAAATGGGATAGATATGAATGATATGCGATGTGATTGAATGTGATAGCATGTGAATCAGGATGTGAATGAATGTGATAGCATGTGAATCAGGATGTGAATGAATGATAAGGCATGTGAATGAATGTGATAGCCTGTGAATAGGAAAGTGAATGAATGATAAGGGATGTGAATGAATGTGATGGCATGTGAATCGGGATGAGAATGAATGGTATGGGATGTGAATGGATGTTATGTGATGTGAATCAGGATGTGAATGAATAAGATGTGAATCGGGATGTGAATGAATGAGATGTGAGGTGAAATGGATGTGATTAGATGCGATGTAAACTAGATAGATGTTAATGAATGTGATGTGATGAGATGTATAGGTAAATGCGAGTGGATGAGATCAGATGAGGTTAATTGAGGAAAGAAGTGTTGAGATGGAAAATGATGTGATTGGATGAGAATGGGAATTTATATGAAATAATGTGGATTAAGTAATGTTGATTAATGTGGAAAGACGAGAGTTTGTTATACAAATTATATTTATGGCCTGTTTTTAAATGACTGTTTTATGTCAAGAATGCTGGGGAAGCATTTTGACCGTCTTGTGATTAAGGTCATGGAGACCTAGCTGATAAAGTTGCAACAGCGTGAGATGGAGAGTCAACGAAGGACGTCTCGTGTAGCAAGGTCGGTGACCAGCCTCGGTTCGATTTAAATGGTGAGCTTTCGGTACGGTGGATGAGGGAACAAGGAAGCGGCCTATGAGTGAAGCGCTAGGTCAGCGAAGGATCCTAGAGGGTGCTGACCATACAGTGCTCAGGCTTTGGGTCGTCACGATACCCACACGTGCATCGTGGAAGATATTGGATCAAGGAGTAAGAGTTGCTTTCTTAATTCGGGTATGGATCTGGTTGATTGACCTTACTGGTCCTCAACCGATGAGTCCATGGCTCTTTTATATGGATCCATTGTTGATCTTGCGGCTCTTCAATGGAGATTCTATTTTGATATGTGAATATATTGGCAGTTTCTATGAGCTAGCAAAAAGGCCCCGGAGTGGGCAGGTGGTGAGCATTCTAGTTGCCAATGATGCCATAAGTACACCGATGAAGGAATGATTGGAAATAAGGATTTTTACAAGAGATTTTGAGGATTATGATCACTGAAACCATGGTTTCATTAAATGATTGTTTTCAAATATAGCTGATTCTCTGAAAAAGGCAATTTCATATTGGGTGTGTAAGTGGTGTGACTAGTTTAAGTTTGCATGAATATCTGGCTAGGGGGCCTCGGAACTCTTTTTCCTAGTACCTGGGACAAAACCTAACCAAATTCCTAATTGGATCCCATCACTACAGTGGTTGGGCGGTTGGCTAACCCATGGGGCTAGGCTGGACTAATGGATCCCTAAAATGAGACTAAAATTTCTGTTGGTACGATAGATGAAGTAAATCCCGGATAAAAATTGCTCTATGGAAAAGAATCAACGGCTGTGCCTCCCAATGAGGAAAAAAACGTTGGTCTCTATGATCCAAGTGCAAGCTTTCCCTTGATCGACCAATCAAACAATGTGGTTGTCCCCGATCATGATTGTTCTCAAAAAGAACAAGAAGCTCAAGGGGTTTGTGTGGATTACAGGAAGTTGAATGCCACTATAATCTCAAACCCCTTCCCTTTGCCATTCACAGACTCCCTGCTAGATGTTGTAGCTGGCCATGAGATGTATCCATTCTTGGATGGATTCAGTGCCTACAATTAAGTCTAAATGGCACTAGAAGATTGGGAAAAGATGGCCTTCAACATTGAATGGGGAGCAATGTAATGACCTTCGAGCTCAAGAATTCTCCGGCAACATTCTAGCAAATGGTTCAGGATATTTTTGCTGAATATTTGACAAGCTTCATGTCGGTGGTCAACAATGACTTTAGTGTCTTTGGGAAATCATGCCAACATTTGACGCACCTCAAGATGTGCTTGTCCTAATGCCGAGGTTTCAGACTGAGCTTGAATCCTGTAAAATGTGTCTTTTTCATCTAAAAAGCGGCATGCTCCTTGGCCACCTAGTATCTTAGGAAGGCATTATAGTAGACCCGGCCAAGGTGGAGGTGATTCGAAAAGCTCCAATTTGCGACTAGAGTAAAACAACTGAGAAGGTTCTTAGGGCAAGTGAGATGGCATAGTGCAATGCTCTGCCATCAACTAGCACATGTGTAGCAGTTCCACTAAACCAGCAAATGGTGCAAATAAAAATTGTAAGATTCCTCCCCAGCCTCTCAAGAAGTCCAGTATCTTCCCCTGTAATCAAATCCCTCTTCAAAAAAATAAAAGATCTTGTTTCTACCTGTTTTGGCCTAGAGAGAGAAAATCTTCTAGAGAGAGATGATTCAATTTTTAAATATTTTTAGATGGAAAAATAACTCATCTTATTAAAATAAATTCCCTGGAAATAGTAGTTCAAAAAGAATTTCAGAAGGTGCATTAGAAATAAATTATAATCTGTTTAAAAGGCCTTATCCTAAGGGTCTAGATTTTTTAAAAATTTTAAATTCAGGTTTCTATGGACCAATAAGATTAATCAAAATGTAGGGAGGAGATAAATTGAAGAAATAAAGAAAATCCCTCCCAAAAATGAGTAAATACTCACATAAGATGACGAGTGGACTAAGGACCAAAGGAAATACATAAAAAATGATTTTTTGACACCTCAGAGTGGGGATTCCCCCTCATGAAGTAGGTGCCTTTTTTCTATCATTGCTTTTGAATTTTAAATCAATAAAATTAGATATTTCATCTCTCCTCTCTCCTTATTCAAAACTGGATCCAAAAAGTGAACTAAACTGACCCAAAAATGGTCAAAAATTGACCAAACTGATCTGGAAAATTCTAGAACTAGTTTGCTTGGTTAGAAGCTCACTTTTTTCTAGAAATAGAAGCCTCCCCTTTTGTAGAAGCTTAATAGTGTTTTATGCACTAGTACTCTACTCCTCCTCCAAAGCCAAAAACAGTGAATTTATTGATAATTCATTAGTTTTTAACCATTTCCTCTTCACAAGAACTGGTGGCCACTCTTGTTGCAAGCAAGAGTAGATCCCTCAAACCATCAAGCCAAAGGAAAGCTCACAAAAATTCATGTAAGCTAAAAATCCTTTTTTTCTTTATTCTATTTAATGGTTTTCTAATTTTTATTTTCTTTAAAATGAAAAATGATGTTATGCCTTGTTGGAAAGGCTTTCCCCCTCTCTTCATTCTTGAATTTAGCCTTTCTTTATCCTAGATATGTAAACAAATTGTAAGAATTAAACTTTTCATATTGTTTCTCTTTAAAAAGTGAAATTTGATTAGTTTAGAATGCTTTATACCATTTGGGATAATTTCTAAGTAACTTGAGAATGAAAAAATTTGAAAAATGGTGAGCCATACAAAGGAGGTTATGGCAAAATTTTCTTAAATTTTGTGAAATAAGTTTTATCTTTTGTTATTCAAAAAGAGTAATCCCCACCGTTTGTGTATTCTAAAAGTGTTATTTTCATTCTAGGCATAGAAAAATGCATATTAGAAATATTTTTATTATAAAAGTGTTATTTCCATTAGAATTAATTTTGATGCATAGAAAGATGCATATTGGAGAATATTTTTTTATTCTAAAAGTGTTACTTTTATCAAAATAAATTTTTATGCATAAATAGATGCATAAAAGAATCTTTTTATTATAAAAGTGTTACTTTCATCAAAATTGATTTTTATGCATGAATAGATGCATAAAAGATTTTCTTTTATTATAAAAGTGTTATTTTCATCAAAATTGATCTTTATGCATAAATAGATGCATAAAAGATTTTTTTTAATTATAAAAGTGTTACTTTCATCAAAATTGATTTTTATTCATAAATAGATGCATAAAAGAATTTTTTTATTATAAAAGTGTTAGTTTCATCAAAATTGATTTTTATGCCTAAATAGATGCATAAAAGAATTTTTATTATAAAAGTGTTACTTTCATCAAAATTTATTTTTATGCATAAATAGATGCATAAAAGAATTTTGTTTATTATAAAAGTGTTACTTTCATCAAAATTTATTTTTATGCATAAATAGATGCATAAAAGGATTTTCTTTTATATAAAAGTGTTATTTCCATAGAAGTTGGATTGATGCATACATAATTTTTATATCAAAATAAGAGTTCTCTTTAATCCAATGTTTAAATTCCATGAATATTGGGAAATGAATAAGTAAATACTCTGTGAGAGAAAATTCTACCGTTTCATATTCTCTAGGATGGTAATGAGAAAACTCAAAAAAACTATCGAAGTCTAAATTTTAGATAAATGATTAATTTATTCCTCATAGGAATTCATGATTAGTTTTGAATTCAGTTAAGCAAATACTGAATGAATGAAATTCAGTAAAGTAGTAATTGAAATATTACCCTTCGAGAAAGATAGTTCAGAAGAACCTTTCTAGACTCAAACCCTGAATTAGACTATGACCAAGACATAACTCCTTCGTCAGTTTCAAGGAAAGATTTGGTATATGTTTTTTTCTAAGGCAAGTTCGGTTGCAATAGCTGGCAGTCAGGGAGTGTTCAAAGGATGGCTCACGCGATAAAAACCTGCCTAGGACCTAAGAAGGATCCTGGAGGGTTCTTACCAGGCGATGCACGGGCTCGCGGTGCTTAGGACACCCATGCGTATGTCGTGGAAGATATATATTATATGATGGACCAATGTTTTTTGTAATTTGTTACTGGATCTCGTTGTTGGCCAACTGGTCTCAACGAAGAGTCCATAGTGATACTGTTTTTTTTGTGAGAAACAAGGATTGAATGGAACTTTTGAGTTATGACATCTGTAATCAATAATTGTCAATGGATTGTTTTATAAGTTAAAGTTTAAAGAGGAGTGTTTGCGTATCTGTATTCTAAAGCAAAAGTTAAGAAAGGCATTTAATTATGGGTGGGTGAGTACTTGTTTGGTTCTACCAATTTCAGTGGTTGGGCGGTGGCTAACCTATGGATAGGCTGGAATCAGCAATCATGGAAAAAAGGCGCCTACTTTATGAGAGGGAATCCCCACTCTGAGGTGTTAGAATTTTTTTTTTAAAGTATTTCCTTTGGTCCTTAGTCCACTCTTTATCTTATGTGAGTATTTACTCATTTTTGGGGGGGATTTTTCTTTATTTCTTCAATTTACCTCCTCCCTACATTTGGATTAATCTTATTGGCCCATAGGAACCTTACTTTAGATTTTTCAGAATATATGGACCCTTAGGATAAGGCCTTTTCAACAGATTATAATTTATTTCTAATGCACCTTCTAAAATTCTTTTTGAACTTCTATTTCGGGGGAATTTATTTTAATAAGATGAGATATTTTTCCATCCAAAAATATTTAAAAACTAAATCATCTCTCTCTAGAAGATTTTCTCTCTCTAGGCCAAAACAGTAGAAACAAGATCTTTTATATTTTTGAAGAAGCGTATTCGTATTAATCAATTTTATTATTAAAACTCTACTGATTCTAGCCGACCCATGGGTTATTAGCCACCGCCCAACCACTTGAATTGCTAGAACTAGACAAGTACTCACCCACCCATAATTGAATGCCTTTCTTAAGTTTTGCTTTAGAATACAGATACGCACACACTCCTCTTTAAACTTTAACTTATAAAACCATCCATTGACAAGGTTACAAATATCATAACTCAAAATTTCCATCCAATTCCTTGTTTCTCAAAAATATGTATCTCTGGACTCTCCGTCGAGACCAGCTGGTTAGCCAACGAGATCCAGTAATAGATTACAATAATTTTTCGTCATCATACATATATATCTTCCACAACATACGCACGGGTGTCCTAAGCACCACAAGCCCATGCATCACCTGGTTAGAACCCTCCAGGATCCTCCTTAGGTGTCCTCGCACTTCACTCAGGGACCGCTTCCTCGGCCCTCGCCCATCATACCGGAAGCACACCATTTTTCACCATACCAAGGCTGGTCAAGACCTGGGTAGGTTTTTGCTACATGAGCCGTCCTTTGAGCACTCCCTGCCTAGCTGTTGCAATCGAGCTTCCCTTAGAAAAACACATACACCAAATGCTCCCTCCAGCATTCTGGCGTAAGACAGTTCTTTAAGAAAAACAGGGTTTCTATGCAAGTTTTAAGTTTTGAGTTTCTTTTGAATACAATGAGTATATCCTAAATCCATATCCCAAGACTTTCTGATCGCAGGTTAGAATTCCAAACAAAATTCCTCGAATTCTGTAACCTTGATCCTCAAAGGGTCTTAACTTGATTTCAGATTCGGATTCGGTGGGTGATTTGAGTGAATTTTTCTGAACTGGTCACACTCCAGCATTCTAGCATAAGACAGTCCTTTAAGAAAACAGGGTTTCTATGCAAGTTTTTATTTTTGATTTTCTTTTGAATATAATGAGTATATCTTAAATCCGTATCCCAATACTTCTAGATCGCAAGCCTAAATTCCAACAGAATTTCATGAATTCTCTAACCTTGATCCTCAGATCTGAATCAAAGGGTCTTAACTTGATTTCAGATTCGGTGGGTGATTTGAGTGAATTTTCCTGAACTAGTCACATCGTCTTTTCTTGAAACTGACGAAGAAGTTATGTCTTGGTCATAGTCTAATTTAGGGTTTGAGTATGGAAAGGTTCTCCCTAAACTATCTTTCTTTTATGCATAAAAATCAATTTTGATGAAAGTAACACTTTTATAATTAAAAAAATTCTTTTATGCATCTATTTATGCATAAAAATCAATTTTAATAAAAGTAACACTTTTAGAATAAAACACAATTTCTCCAATATGCATCTTTCTATCCAAAGAAATTAATTCTAATGGAAATAACACTTTTATAATAAAAATATTTCTAATATGCATTTTTCTATGCATAGAATGAAAATAACACTTTTAGAATACACAAACGGTGGGGATTACTCTTTTTGAATAATAAAAGATAAAACTTATTTCACAAAATTTAAGAAAATTTTGCCATAACCTCCTTTATATGGCTGACCATTTTTCAATTTTTTTCATTCTCAAGTTACTTAGAAATTATCCCAAATGGTTTAAAGAATTCTAAACTAATCAAATTTCACTTTTTAAAGAGAAACAATATGAAAAGTTTAATTGTAAGAATTTGATTACATATCTAGGATAAAGAAAGGCTGAATTCAAGAATGAAGAGAGGAGGAAAGCCTTTCCAACAAGGCATAACATCATTTTTCATTTTAAAGAAAACAAAAATTAGAGAACCATTAAATGGAAAAAAGAAAAAGTAGGATTTATAGCTTACATGAATTTTTGTGAGCTTTCCTTTGGCTTGATGGTTTGAGGGATCTACTCTTGATTGCAACAAGAGTGGCCACCAATTATTTTGAAGAGGAAATGGTCAAAAACTAATGAATTATTAATAAATTCACTGTTTTTGGCTCTGGGGGAGGAGTAGAGTAACAGTGCATAAAACACTATTAAGCTTCTACAAAGGGAGAGGCTTCTATTTATAGGAAAAAGTGAGCTTCTAACCAAGCAAATTGATTCTAGAATTTTCCAGATCAGTTTGATCAATTTTTGACCATTTTGGGTCAGTTTAGTTCACTATCCAATTTTGAATTAGGAGAGAAGAGAGATGAAATATCTATTTTTATTGATTTAAAATTCAAAAGAAATGATGGGAAAAAGGCGCCTACTTCATGAGGGGGAATCCCCACTCTGATGTGTCAAAAATTCATTTTTTTAGTATTTCCTTTGGTCCTTAGTCCACTCTTCATCTTATGTGAGTATTTACTCATTTTTGGGGGGATTTTCTTTATTTCTTCAATTTACCTCCTCCCTACATTTGGATTAATCTTATTGGTCCATAGGAACCTTACTTTAAAATTTTTAGAAAATCTAGACCCTTAGGATAAGGCCTTTTGAACAGATTATAATTTATTTCTAATGCATCTTCTAAAAAATATTTAAAAACTGAATCACCTCTCTCTAGAAGATTTTCTCTCTCTAGGTCAAAACAGGTAGAAACAAGATCTTTTATATTTTTGAAGAGGGATTTGATTATAGGGGAAGCTACTGGACTTCTTGAGAGGCTGGGGAGGAATCTTACATTCTCTCCCACTTGGAAAACGCGAGATGTCCTCATCTCGCAAACTGGGGGTAATCCCACAACTTTCTGGCTTCTTTCTCCCAGCAGCAGCAGGTGGCATCTTCAAAAGGATAGAGCTTCCATTTAACGAATAATTCTCTCAAAATTCTATTCCTGATGTAAGATCCCTGTCCCCGCCACCACACAATGAATTCAGGGGTGCTAGCAACGGAAGTAGCACTTCTTGCATGGGGTAGGGTGCCACACTCAGGGCCTCGCCCCCACGGATATCCGGACAAGAGACTAAACAATCGGTTCTTCCAAAAATAACCCAAAAAAACTTCCCTTGCCCGAAAAGCACAGGCAATTCCTCCAAGATAAATTTTTCTCTAACGTGGTCAAAAGCCTGAACTAACTGAACTGATCTGACCGAACCCGTAGTATCAAAGTTAGATCAAGGAAAAGATTGCACTTGGATCATAGAGACCAATGCTTTTTTTCTCATTGAGAGGCACAGCCGTTGATTCTTTTCCATAGAACAATTTTTATCCGAGATTTACTTCATCTATCGTACCATAACAGAATTGAGTCTCATTTTAGGGATCCATCAGGCTAGCCTAACCCCATCCAGTCCCGTGGGTTAGCCAACCGCGCCCAACCACTGTAGTGATGGGATCCAATTAAGAATTTGGTTGGGTTTTGTCCCGAGTACGAGGGAAAAGAGTTCCCAGGCCCCCTAGCTGGATATTCATGCAAACTTAAAACTAGTCACACCACTTACACACCCAATATGAAATTGCCTTTTTCACAGAATCATCATCTTCTAAAAACAATCTTTTAATGAAACCATTGTGTCACTGATCATAATCCTCAAAATCTCTGGTTGAATCCTTATTTCCAATCATTCATTCATCGGTGTACCTATGGCATCATTGGCAACTGGAGCAACCGGAACTCTCACCACCTGTCCACTCAGGGGCCTTTTCGATAGTTCCTAGCTCATAGAGTAACCGGCAATATATTCACATACCAAAAATGGAATCTCCGTTGAAGATCACCAAGATCAACCAACAGATCCATATAAAAGAGCCATGGACTCATCTGTTTGAGGACCAGCAATGTCAATCAACCAGATCCATGCCTGAATTTGAAAACAACTCTTACTCCTTGTTCCAATATCTTCCCTGATGTACGTGTGGGTATCTTCGACAACCCCCCTAGAGTCCAAGCACCATATGGTCAGCACCCTCTAGGATCCTTCGTAGGTCACCTAGCGCTTCACTCATAGGCCACTTCCTTGGTCCCTTATCCACTGTACTGGAAGCTCACCATTTAAATCAAACCGAGGCTAGTCAAGACCTCGACCGACCTTGCTATGCGAGACGTCCTCCGTTGACTCTCCATCAGCTGTTGCAACTCTAACAGATAGGTTTCCACGACCTCATTCATAAGACGATCAAAATGCTTCCCCATCATTCTTGACATAAAATAGTCATTTAAAAACAAATTTCACATACAAATACAGTTCCAACAATATTTCCATTTTTTCTCATCACTCCACATCCTTTCACATTAGTCCCCATCTTTTCTCATCTTCTCACAATTTTTTTTTCTTCATCACATCACATCATTCCCACATCAAATTACATCCAATTGCATCATCCACACATCAATCCACATCATCCATACATCCATCCACATCATCCACACCAATCCACATCATCCATACATTCATCCACATCAATCCACATTATCCACACATCCATACATCCATCCACATCATCCACACGTCAATCCACATCATCTATACATCCATCCACATTATCCACACATCAATCCACATCATCCATACATCTATTCACGTCAATCCACATTACCCACACATCAATCCATATCATCCACATCAGTCCACATTATCCACTCATCCATCCACATTAATCCACACGTCAATCCACATTACCCACACATCAATCCACATCATCCATACATCCATCCACATCAATCCACATTACCCACACATCAATCCACATCATCCTCCCTACATCCATCCACATCCATCCACATCAATCCACATTATCCACTTGTCCATCCACATTACCCACACATCCCATCTCATCACATCTATTTACCTCTTATTCTCACCACTTCTATTCTCATCACATCCATCCATCCGTTCTTTCCCATCTATCTGATTCGCATCCCATCTCATCACATCTATTTACCTCTCATTCTCATCACTTCTATTCTCATCACATCCATCCATTCATTCCCATCCATCCATTCATTCCCATCTATCTAATTCATATCACATCTTATCACATCTATTTATAGAATGTAAGAGAATTCTTCTTTTTTATATAAAGATTCTTTACGCATCTATTTATGCATAAGAACAACTTTAGTGGGAAATAACATATTTATAAAAATCCGTTTATGCATCTATTTATGCATAAATTCAATTTTAATAAGGAGAATAACACTTTTGAAATAAAAATAAATCTTTTATGCATCTTTCTATGCATAAATTCAATTTTAATGAGAATAACTCTTTTGAAATAAAAATAAATTTCTTTATGCATCTTTCTATGCATGAAATCAAAATTGATGAGAATAACTCTTTTGAAATAAAAAAAAATTTCTTTATGCATCTTTCTATGCATAAAATCAAAATTGATGAGAATAACTCGTTTGAAATAAAAATAAATTTCTTTATGCATCTTTCTATGCATAAAATCAAAATTTGATGAAAGTAACGCTTTGATAATAATAAAATTCTTTTATGCATCTATTTATGCATAAATTTAATTTTAAGTAGAATAACACTTTACAAATAAAAATAAATCTTTTATGCAACTTTCTATGCATAAATTAAATTTTAATGAGAATAACTCTTTTGAAATAAAAATAAATTTCTGTATGCATCTTTCTATGCATAAAATCAAAATTAATGAGAATAACTCTTTTGAAATAAAAATGAATTTCTTTATGCATCTTTCTATGCATAAAATCAAAATTAATGAGAATAATTCTTTTGAAATAAAAATAAATTTCTTTATGCATAAAATTAAAATTTGATGAAAGTAACGCTTTTATAATTAAAAATATTCTTTTATGCATCTATTTATGCATGAATTCAATTTTAATAAAAGTAACACTTTTATAATAAAAAAAACTCTTTTATGCATCTATTTATGCATAAAAATCAAATTTGATGAAAGAAACACTTTTGTAATCAAAATAATCCCAATATGCATCCTTCTATGCATAGAAATTAATTATAATGAAAATAACACTTTTATTATAAAAATATTTCTAATATGCATTTTTCTATGCATAGAATAAAAATAACACTTTTAGAATACACAAGCGGTGGGGATTCCTCTTTTTGAATAATAAAAGATAAAAATTATCTCACAAAATTTAGGAAAATTTTGCCATAACCTTCTTTGTATGGCTGACCATTTTTTAATTTTTTTCATTCTCAAGCTACTTAGAAATTATCCCAAATGGTTTAAAGCATTCTAAACTAATCAAATTCCACTTTTTAAAGAGAAACGATATGAAAAGTTTAATTCTAACAATTTGATTACACATCTAGAATAAAGAAAGGCTGAATTCAAGAATGAAGAGAGAGGGAAAGCCTTTCCAACAAGGCATAGCACCATTTTTCATTTTAAAGAAAACAAAAATTAGAAAACCATTAAATGGAATGAAGAAAAAGTAGGATTTCTAGCTTACATGAATTTTTGTTAGCTTTCCTTTGGCTTGATGGTTTGAGGGATCTACTCTTGTTTGCAATAAGAGTGGCCACCATTTCTTTTGAAGAGGAAATGGTCAAAAACTAATGAATTATCAATAAACTCACTGTTTTTGGCTCTGGGAGGAGTAGAGTAACAATGCATAAAACACTATCAACCATTTACAAAGGGGAGGCTTCAATTATAGGAAAAAGTGAGCCTCTAACCAAGCAAACTGACTCTAAAATTTTCCAGATCAGTTTGGTCAATTTTTGACCATTTTTAGGTCAGTTTAGCTTACTTTTTGGATCTAGTTGAAGCAGGAGAGAGGAGAGATGAGAATATCTCATTATTTGTGAGTTTAAAACTCAACCACACATGTGAAATAGGCGCCTCCTTCATGAGGGGAATTCCCCCACTGAGGTGTCAAAAATGCATCATTTCTTCTAAATATCTCTTCTTTTTTAACCAATAACCTTGTGCTTAGTCAACTCTTCATCTTATGTGAGTATTTATTCATTTTTTGGGGGATTTCCTTTTATTCTTCAATTTATCTCCTCCCTACATTTGGATTAATCTAGTTGGTCCATAGGAACCTTAATTCAAAAATTTTAAAAAATCTAGACCCTTAGGCTAAGGTCCTTTTTACCTGATTTCAATTTATTCCAATTGCACATTGGAAATTTCTTTTTGAATATCTGTTTTAGGGGAAACCATTTTAGACACTAGGAGGATTTTTATATCCAAAAATATCTCAGCCACTTCTTGGGTTCCTTGCCACACAGTATGACCAAAGTATATCTTCGATTACTTGGTTTACCCTTTCAGTTTGACCGTCGGTCTCGGGGTGGTAAGCTGTGTTGAGATCCAAGAAAGTTCCGTCTACTTTGAAAAATGCAGTCCAGAATCTTGATGTGAATTTGGAGTCTCGATCACTTACTATTCTTCTGGGTAGGCCATGCAATCTGAAGATTTCCTTGAGGAACACTCTGGCAACATCCACTGTAGTGTAGGTTTCTTTTACTGGAATCAGATGGGCAAATTTGGTTAATCTATCAACTACCACAAAGATGGAGTTGTAACCTGATTGCACTGAAGGTAATCCAGTAATAAAATCCATAGTGATGCATTCCCACTTCATCTGGGGGATGTCTAATGGTTGTAACTTCCCAGGCATTTTTACTCTCTCGGCCTTGACTTTCTGAGATGTCAAACATTGACGTACATGATCAAGTACATTCTTTTGTAGTCTAGGCCAAAAGAAGCTTTTCTTCACAGACATGTAGGTTTTGATGAAACCTGGATGTCCTGCAATAAGGCTGTCATGGGCTTCATTCAGAATTTGACCCTTAGTTCACTCATCATTGGGAATGCATAGCGTGCGATTATAATATTACATCATCCAAGCTGTACCCTTGAAATCGGTTCAACTCCTGTGGAGTTTTGCTTTCCTACATAAGTAGGGTAGCAATAGGGCCAAAGAATCTATTCTGCATGATCTTCTCTCTTGCTTCAATAATCAAAGGATTTGACACTACAATAATTACAAGCAAGGAAACTTTTCTGCAGAGGGCATCTGCTACCACATTTTCTTCACCTGGGCAGTACTTGATTTCAAAATCAAACTCCTGTGCAGGGTATGCATCCACCTTCTTTGGTGCATGTTGAGATCCTTCTGAGTGAAGATCCACTTTAAGCTCTGATGATCTGTCATCAAAGTGAATCTTTGACCCAGTAGGTAATGTCTCCACAAATTTAGGGGCATATACTACTGAAAGTAGTTCTAGGTCATGGTGGATAGCATAATTCCTCTCATGCGTTCTGCGTTTTCGGGATTCATAGGCCACTGCATGACCTTCCTACATGAGTGCACCTCCCAGGGCAAAACCACTGGCATCAGTTACTACCTCAAAGGGGTAGAGAGAAATCTGGCAACTTCAAAATGGGATTGGTTACCAAGGCGGTCTTCAGCTTATTAAAAGCACTATGGCACCTGGAAGACCATTGAAACGAGGTATTCTTCTTGAGAAGATTATCAAGGGGAAGCTATGAGAGCATAATTTGGTATAAAAAGTCTATACCAGCTAGTCAATCCCAAGAATCCCCTGACTTCTTTCACTGTTTTTGGCTCTCGCCAATCTATGACTACTTTGACATTTGTGAAACTTGGAGAAATTCCATCAGTTGGATACCAGAAAGCCCAAGTATTCAACATGGTCGACAGAGAAAGTGCATTTGCTCTTTTTTGCAAAGAGTTGGTGCTTCCTTAGAATCTCAAGAACTTTTCTGACATGAGCTTCATGGTTAGCTGCATTCTTTGAGTAAATCAGAATATCATTAAAGAAAACAAGAACAAAATCATCCAAGTATTCTCTGAGAATGTCTTGCATTAGGGGATTGAATGTAGCTGGGGCATTTGTCAATCCAAATGGCATGACAATGAATTCATAATGCCCATACGGAGTATTGATGGGGGTGTCTTTGGGATATCTTGCTCATTAACCTTGATCTGATAATACCCTGATTTGAGATCTATCTTTGTGAAGATCTAGACTCCACTCAGCCTGTCCACCAGAAGCTCATCAATTCTGGGGATAGGATACTTATTCTTAGTGTCAACTAATTGAGACCTATGTAGTCCACACAGAGTCCTAGCGTTCCATTTTTCTTTTTCTGAAAGAGAACTGGTGCACCCCAAAGTGAAACACTGGGTCTTACAAACCCTTGTTCTATTAACAACTATCTAAACTGTTCCTTGAGTGCGATGGCTTCAGGAACTGGCAATTTGTACGTGCGCAGGGCTACTCGCTGAGCTCCGAGGGTCAATTCTATCACATGATCTACTTCCCAAATTGGAGTCCCGAATTGGAGGCATCTCTGTTAATTTTGCTGGGAATAAATCATCCGTTCTCTGATGGGGTCTTGGATCCTCGACTACTAACTGTCCGAATTTGGGTTCTCGAAAAAGATCCACGAGCGTGGCAAATGGCAGAAATTTCCAATCGTAGCCCAAACGACACCGAATCATGCATGGACAAATGTGTGGCAAGCAAGCCAGATATTTCTTGTTGTGTTCAGATGATATTCAGACTCAATTAAGACCCGAAATTTTGTTATGGTGATTTTGCACTATCTTCACCGGGACCCAACTTTGACGCACTGGGAGAACTGAATGCGATGACCAAATCCATGCACGGAGTGATGTGGACATAGAGAAACTTTCCTAGCACAAGTCTCTGTTGTTCATTCTCTGATGGGGTCCCAGATCCTCAACTTCTAGCTATCCGAATCCGCATTCTAGAAAAAGATGCACGAGCATGCCAATTGGCGGAAATTTCCAACCGTGGCCCAAAGGCCTTGAAGAGGCATGAAAATTGAATCATGTATGCACAAATGTGTGGCAAGCAACCCGGATCTTTCTTGTTGTGTTCCGATGCAATTCGGACTCATTTCGGATCCGAAACTCTGTTATGGTGATTTTGCACTATCTTTGTCAGGACCCAACTTTGACGCGCTCGGAGAAGTAATTGCGATGCCCAAATCCATGCACGGAGTGATGTGGACATAGAGCAACTTCCCTAGCACAAGTCCGTGTGGTTCGTTCTCTGATGGGATCCCAGATCCTCAACTTCTAAATGTTCGAATCCGGGTTCTCGAAAAAGATGCACGAGCATGCAAAATCGTGGAAATTTCCAACTGTGGCCCAAATGGCGCTGAAGAGGCATGAAATTCGAATCATGCATAGACAAATGTGTGGCAAGCAACCCGGATCTAGCTGTGTATCATGCAGATCAACAAAACCAATTACTCTAGGAAGAGACCTACTTCACATGATGAGAACCAAGGAGCTACAACTGCATTCGATCTAGCTCTACTATGTGGTGCAGCTAGAATGCATTGATCTAGCTGTGTACCATGCAGATCAACAAAATCAATTACTCCAAGAAGAGATCTACTTCACATGACAAGAACCAAGAAGCTAGAATTGCATTTGATCTAGCTCTACCACGTGGTAGAGCTGTATCTAACCTAGACCACATCGTAGAGCTAGAATGCTTTGAGGTCTAGCTCTACCATGTGGTGGAGCTAGAATTGCATTTGAGGTCTAGCTCTACCATGTGGTAGAGCTAGAATGCATTGATCTAGCTGTGTACCATGTAAATCAACAAAACCAATTACTCCAACAAGAGACCATGACGAGAACCAAGGAGATAAACAAGTGTGTTGAATGGCGTTGGGACCCAACTTTGACACGCTGGGAGAAGTGATTGCGATGCCCAAATCCATGCACAGAGTGATGTGGACATAGACCAACTTCCCTAGCACAAGTCCGTGTGGTCCGTTCCTCTGATGGGATCCCGGACCCTCGACTACTAACTGTCCAAATTCGAGTTCTCGAAAAAGATGCACGAACATGGCAAAATGGCATAAATTTCCAACCGTGGCCCAAACAACGCCGAAGAGGCATGAAAATCAAATCATGCATGGACAAATGTGTGGCAAGCAAGCCAGATCTTTCTTGTTGTGTTTAAATGCGATTCGGACTCATTTCGGACCCGAAACTCTGTTATGGCGATTTTGCACTATCTTCGTGGGGACCCAACTTTGACGCGCTCAGAGAACTGATTGCGATGCCCAAATCCATGTACGGAGTGATGTGGACATAGAGTAACTTTCCTAGCACAAGTCCGTGTGGTCCGTTCTCTCTCTAGATTTAAACAGTTAGAAATAAGATCTTTTATATTTCTGAAGAGGGGATTGATTACAGGGGAAGATGCTGGATATTCTGAGAGGCTGGGGAGGAATCTTACATTCTCTCCCACTTGAAAAATGCGAGATGTCGTCATCTCGCAAACTGGGAGTAATTTTGCAAGATACACGAATATGAGACTGAGAGAAAATCTAATTAAGATTAACCACCAAGAAAAGTCTCAAAGAGAGCAAGATTCAAGACAAGAACAAAGATTTCAACTTTATTCACTCTTGGAACATATACAGTAAAGATAGAAGAACTCTTTACACTTCCATAAGCCCGTCCATCATATGGTCACAAAAGCAGCACTCACAAGCTGCACATGTATAAGGTAACTCATCTATGGGAATAATTCGACTGGTTATTGCCACACCTACCTCAGTGGTATGAGGTGATCTAACAAAAGGACCTCTGAGAGGCAAGCCAAAAACGGGGTAAAGGCATATCTTCTGATGAGGAAGAAAACACGCCAGTAAGAAGACCCGCTCAGAAAACCCAACATGCCTTGATCTCATCACGCAGTAGTATCGAGGTCCCAAACCCAAAGCTTCAATAACCATAGCCAAGCAAACATTGTTACGAAAGTGCTGTTGACCCCACGGTGTTACCCTAGTTATGTCTTGATAGGTCCGCCATTTGGTCTGAGCTACAGAAGTTCCCAAGTGAGGGAAAAGTGAGCGCTCATACAGTTCTATAAAATCCTTCTTCACAGACTCGCTTGCGTCTTGAAGGTGAGAAATCATCATGGATAAAACCAATTCCTGCTGCCAAGCCATAAAGGAGATTAAGAAAGAAAGGAGATCGATGGAAGTAAGATTACTGGCTGCGAGCGACAAGTAAGAGTTACGACTTATATAAAGAAGGAACTAGTGTAACCTAGAAGCCAACGGTATCTTGTCACTGAAGTTTTACCGTCTTTCCATGATTTGGGTTTGGCACATATTTCTATAGAAGGTTCACGTGAAATACATTATGAACTTTGATGAGGTAGAAAAAGCTCGTAGGCTAAGTCACCTACTTTCATTGAAATCCGACATGGCCCACAATATCTGGGGGATAACTTCTTATACTTTCTAAGAGATAAAGAACTTCTTTTGGGCCGTACTCAAATGAAGACCATATCTGCTTCTTTGAATTCTCTGACTGCCCTCTTTTTATCTGCATACTGCTTCTGTCGATCCTGGGCAGTCTTTTAATTAATGACAAAAACCTTGGCATCCAAAACACCGGTTCTCACTTCTGAACTCATCGTTCATAATCCTTAAAACAGGTGGGACTTTTCAGAAGTATTCTGGGAAAAGGGTCTTCCTTTTTTAAACAGAATCTTTCTTTTATTTAGAGAGGGAATAATTTTAAGATCACAAAGGGAGATTCTTACTCCTGTATACCTCGAAGGCTGGAGAGAAATCTTACATTCTACCCCACTTAATAAGTGCGAGGTGTCCTCATCTCGCAAGGTAGAGGACAACTCTGTTTCTTAAGATCCAATTTATTCAGGGGTTCCTTATATTCTAATAAACCCAACAGAATACGAGGATAAATATCCCTTATATAGAACTCATCATTAAATAATAATTCATTCAGATCATATCATCCATATTTTTAACACGATAATGGTCCATTAGACCAAAAAATTTCATTCTGAACATTCCTCCACAGAAATTTTAGTCAAGCAAGTTCTCAATTTGTCATCCCTTAACTTGATCTACCCATCAAGTGTTAATAGTAGCAATCTGACAGCACAATCCACTAATCTCATAGTGATTTGCTGAAATCATTATCATTATTTATCATCACAGGGACTCGTCCCAATCATCCACATTGTGGTTTCGCTCAACTTATTACATTTCAACCCATTTTCCGAGATCATCATTTTTCAATCACAGTTCCCAAACATAATTAAAAATCATATCAACCACATTCGAATTCATCAATTAGATAGCATTAATGTTTATAATTTCAAGTCTTAGATTTACTCGTATATACTGCTGGTAAAGAGCTGCAGTTATACCCTCGGTATATACGGGTAGTCATGATACTTGGAACTATAAGGTAAATACCATCAAGTCTAGGCCTCAAGCAAGTCAAGGTTCCATACAATTGTGGTACTTCCATTTGAAGACCCAATTACTAATTCACGAATTTTCAGTTTGAATATCAATTTGTATGAATTATATCACACAATTACAACCTTTTTGTGATTCTAGATAAATTTTTGATATATTTGGCTTCTCGGTTGATCCTCATTAACCAATTGGCTCTGATACCAACTGTGAGATCCCTGTTTCCACCGCGCAATGGATTCGGGGTATTAGCAGCGGAACACTTCATGCGCGAGGCAGGGTCCCACACTCGGAGCCTCATCCGGACAAAAGACTAATCCGTCGGTTTTTCCAAAACCAAATCCGAAAAAACTTCCCTTATCCGGAAAGCACGGGCGATTCCTCTAGGATAACTTTTTACTCTAATGTAGTCAAGACCATTAGTGATCAAACAGATCTGACTGCACCTATAAAGATGCTCGGTCAGATCAAGGAAGAAACTTGCACTTGGATAATTGGGATCAACGCTTTTTCCCCATCAAGAGGCACAGCCGTTGATTCCTATCCATAGAACAATTACTATCCGGGATTTACTTTATCTATCGTAGTAACAGAAATTAAGTCTCGATTTACGGATCCATCAGTCCAGCCTAACCCCACCAGTCCCATGGGTTAGACAACCGCCCAACCACTGTAGTGATGGGATCCAATTTAGAATTTGATTTTTATCCTGGATACCAGGGAAAAGAGTTCCCAGACCTCCTAGCCGGATGTTCATGCAAAAATAAAACTAGTCACACCACTTATACACCCAATATGAAATTGCCTTTTTCACAGAGTCAACTAGTTTTAAAACAATCCTTTAATGAACCATAGTATCACTGATCACAATCTTCCAAATCATCCGGTTGATTCTTAACTTCCCATCATTCCTTCATCAGAGTATCTATGGCATCATTGGCAACCAGAACGCTCACCACTTGTCCACTCAGGGGCCTTTTCAATAGTTCCTAGTCCATAATACTCAGCAATATAATCACTTATCAAGATGGACTCTCCGTTAAAGATCAGCAAGATCAACCAACAGATCCATATAAAGAGCCATGGACTCATCCATATAAAGAGCCATGGACTCATCCATTGAAGACCAGCAAGGTCAATCAATCAGATCCATGTCCGGTTTCAGAAAATAACTCTTACTCCTTGTTCCAATATCTTCCTCGACGCACGTGTGGGTATCCTAGGTGACCCAGAGCCTGAGCACCGTATGGTCAGCACCCTCTAGGATCCTTCATCGCAGGTGACCTAGCGCTTCACTCATAGGTCGCTTCCTTGGTCCCTCATCCACCGTACCGGAAGCTCACCATTTTAATCAAACTGAGATTGGTCAAGACCTCGGCCGACTTTGCTACGCGAGACGTCCTCCATTGACTCTCCGTCAGCAATTGCAACTTTATCAGTTAGGTCTCCACGACCTTAATCACAAGACGGTCAAAATGCTTCTCCAGCATTCTTGACATAAAACAGCCATTTACAAATAGTTTACAAATACAATTTCTATATTAACTCTCATTTTTCCACATTATCCCTCATCAATCCACTTTACTTATTCCACATTCCTTTTATATGTGTACTCATCCAATCACATCATTTTCCATCTCGTCACTTCAGATTCCTTCACATCACATATCATATATTCACATTCATACATATATCCACATCCACATCTGCATTCACATCCATACATCCACATCTACATCCATGCATCCATTTTCACACCCACATACATACTTCCACATCCACGTCTATATGTATATATCCATTTTCACATCCTCATTCATACATCCACTTCCACATACATACATCCACATCCGTTTCTACATCCATACATCCACATCCATATCCACATCCACATTCACATCCACATCCACATTCACATTCATACCTACATATCCGTATCTACATCCATACATCCATATTACATCCATTCTCGCCCTAACACATTCCATATACATCTTATCATATCCTATCACATCTCATACACATCTTATCACATCTCATACACCTCTTATCACGTCTTATCACATTTCATATCTTTTTATAGAATACAAGAGAATTCTTATATTTGATATAAGATTTCTCTACATTTTTATTTATGCATAAATTCCATTTAAGGAGACTAACACTTTCGAATGAAAAATCAATCTTTTATGCATCTTCTTATGTATAATTTTATTTTAAATGAAAATGACATTTTTGAATTAAAATTCAATCTTTTATGCATCTTCATATGCATAAATTCAATTTAGGTGAGAATTGACATTTTTGAATTAAAAATCCATCTTTTATGCATCTTCCTATGCATAAATTCAATTTGGATGAGAATAACGTTTTGGAATTGAAATTTTATTCTTTTATGCATCTTCCTATGCATAAATTCAATTTAGATGAGAATGACACTTTGAATTAAAAATCAAACTTTTATGCATCTTCTTACGCATAAATTCAATTTGGTAGGAATTACACTTTTAGAAATAAAGAATTTCTCTTATGCACCTAAGTTATGTATAAAATCCATTTATGATGAAAATCACACTTTTAGTATAAAAAGAATATCTTTTATGCATACCCCTATGCATGAAATCCAATATGATAAAAGTAACACTTTTATAATAAAATAATCAACTTTTATGCATACCTCTATGCTTGAAATTCAATTATGATAAAAGTCACACTTTTATAATAAAATAATCAACTTTTATGCATACCTCTATGCATGAAATCCACTTATGATAAAAGTAACACTTTTATAATAAAATAATCAACTCTTATGCATACTTCTATGCATGAAATTCAATTGTGATAAAAGTAACACTTTTATAATAAAATAATCATCTTTTATGCATACCTCTATGCATGAATTTTAAATATGATAAAAGTAACACTTTTACATTAAAATAATAATCTTTTATGCATACCTCTATGCATGAAATCTAATTATGATAAAAGTAACGCTTTTATGTTAAAATAATAATCTTTTATGCATACCTCTATGCATGAAATCTAATTATGATAAAAGTAACACTTTTATGTTAAAATAATAATCTTTTATGCATACCTCTATGCATGAAAATCAATTATGTTAAAATAATAATCTTTCATGCATACCTCTATGCATGAAAATCAATTATGCATAATATAAAAATTAATTTCTCTATGATTACAATGAATATCTTCAATTAATCTAGGATGATAATTCCTAGAATATGGTAGGAAGTCCTCTTTTCATGCTTTGAATGAAATTATTTTATGCGTAATTTTTATAAAAATTTTGCCATAGCTCCGCTACTATGACTGATAAATCTCAATTTTTTCTAAGGGATAAAGCTTATCATTAAGAAATAATTAGAATGATCCCTAATTGGATCAATAATCCATAATGGATTGAATCATCAATATTCATGAAATACATAAACTAAAAGCATAGAAAAAAAAAGCCATTAATTTGGCCTCAAGCATAGATTAATCTTGGATTAAGGAAAAGCTTTATGAAAAGCTTCATTTGGATTGAGAATGGGTCATGAGTAGGACCATTTCTTGAGTGAGAGAGAGAAATTACATAAAAACCATTTGAATTAAGCATAAATGAAAATTTATGTAACTCTTAACTATCATTAATCAATTAACTTCAATAACATTCATCAAATTATGTAACTCTTCACTACCATTCATCAATTAACTTCAATAGCATTCAAAAACCATTCCAATTAAGCTTCTCAAGCTTGAGAGGGGTTGAGAAGAGAGAGAAGCATTGAGAAATTATAGAAAAGATCAAAATTCACCATTTACCTTACAAATTACTTGATTCTTTGTTCACGGTAGAGGCCCCCAACCAATCAATTGGTTTAGTATGTTGATGGAGCCACCAATGGGGATTGAAGAAAGAGGGAAGTGTCAAAAACTAGTGAATTATTAATGAATTCACAGTTCTTGGCTTAGGTGGAGTAGAGTAACAATGCATTAAACATTGTTGAGTTTCAACAAAGGAGTTTCAACAAAGGAGAAGGCCTCTATTTATAGGAAAAAGTGAGCTCCTAACCAAACAAACTGATTCTAGAATTTTCCAACTCAGTTTGGTTAATTTTTTACCATTTTTAGGTCAGTTGAGCTAACTTTTTGCAACTAGACTTGAATTAGGAGAGAGGAGAGATGAAATATCTCAATTTTTATGAGTTTAAAACTCATTCAAGCATGTGAAATATGCACCTCCTTTAATGGACTCCCCTTCCTTACATATGTGTCAAAATGGAATCATTATACCCAAAATATCTCATATTTTTAATATTGCTCCTAGTTTTTTACTAATAAACCTTGTACATTTTCAACTCTTCATCTTATGTGAGCATTTACTCATTTTTGGATACCCAAAATATCTCATATTTTTAATATTGCTCATAGTTTTTTTACTAATAAACCTTGTACATTTTCAACTCTTCATTTTATGTGAGCATTTACTCATTTTTGGATACCCAAAATATCTCATATTTTTAATATTGCTCATAGTTTCTTACTAATAAACCTTGTATATAGTCAACTCTTCATCTTATGTGAGCATTTACTCATTTTTGGGTATCTTCTTTTACAAATTGGATTTATCTCCTCCCTACACATGGATTTATGCTATTGGCCCATAGGAACCTTAATTGGACCATAATCCAAAAATTTCTGAAAATCTAGACCCTTAGGCTAAGGTCCTTTATATCCATTTCCATTTAATTCCAATTGCACATTGGAAGTTCTTTTTAAATTTCTATTTCAGGGGAACTTATTTTAATAAGATGAGATAATTTTCTATCCAAAAATATTAAAAATCTAAATATTCTCTCTCTAGAATATTTTCTCTCTCTAGGTTAAAATAGTTAGAAATAAGATCTTTTATATTTCTGAAGAGGGGATTGATTACAGGGGAAGATGCTAGACATTTTGAGAGGCTGGGGAGGAATCTTACACTGTTTGAATTATCTTTGTAAGATTTTAGGTTTTAAGTAGTAATTTCATAAATTTGGTGTGCTAATATTGTTTGTATATTCCATAAGTATAATACATTTATCTCATCATCTCTTCTTTGTCATCATCAACATTGCATCTTTGATCTCATCATCAACAGCTTTGTTATCATTGTCATCATTGTTGTTAACTACTTTTGCATCCCTACTAGTGATATTTATACTCTATATTTTGTCATTTTTATACACTTTCATGTCTCTTAACTATTAATTCATCAATGGGAATTGATAGTACTTGTAGGTTGAGATATCTTCATTTTATTTTAGACATTCATTATTTGTAGCCTAAAATAATTTACAATGATGTATTTAGGATGATTTCCACTGGGAATAAAATTGAGGGTACCAACTACCCATTGTATTAGTTTGCCAAAGGGATTTGTAATGTTTCTATTAGCATTGAGCAACATTGTTATGTGCACATTATATATGCATATACTAGAAGGCTAACCCACCCTAGGCATGTAAACATGGGAGCATGGGAACATGCTCTAGTGGGGCAAGGGTTAGGTCTAACCTTGGGTTGAGGTTAGGGTCAAGCAACCAAGGGCCACACATGGAAATAGAGAGTGAAGAGTCACTTGAGGGACCTCCTATATAATAGGGGTGAGGGGCACGCTCAAGGGATGTTCTCTTGTGTAGAGCATTGTGTCTACTCCCTTGCCATTTCAAGCTAGAGCTAAGTGCTACTGGAGTGAAGTCATATCTCTTGGTGGTATGCGACACTAAGATAAGATATGTGATACTTCATTGTATTTATGTGTGCACCCTTGGGATCGGGGGTGGTTGAGTGGATGAGTATATGTCCGGTTTATGGATGTTTATGCATGCTTATTAGCTAGAGAGATCTTTAGGGTTTTAACAGTGGTATCAGAGCGGTCTCTAGTTAATTTTGATGTTTTTCTCCTCTTATTTTTCTCTCATTATTCCAAAAATGTTAGCATTTTAAAGTAAATTTTAAACAGTTACTAAGCAAAAAAATATTATTTTTTGGTTTGTTTTGGTAGTCTATGTGTTGGGAATGTCAATATGGTGGTTGGAACATGGTGCTTCTCGACTTGGATGACATATCGACATTGCGTGGAAATTCTATGAGTAGAAATGTAATTTTTCTATATTTTATGGTTAAAATAAGCTTTTAAGAATTTTTAAAACCAAAATACCGCATATGATAATGTGGATATTTTGCTAAAGAAGGATTCCCCTACATCTCAAATAAATTTAGAAATTCTTTTCTATATTTTAGGACATTTTTTTCTAAAAAAGCATTTTTAATGCATTCTTTAAGGGTTTCCCACGGGCATGCTATCAAATTGCTACCAATTTTCTGCTGAAATGTAGTAGGGGGAAGCATGTCGATGTACTGGGTTCTCTTTTGTGTGTGTGGCATTTTTCCATCTCTCAAATTCGAGTTTTCCTTCATGTTCTTCTCCTTCGTGTGAACACCTCTTAGGGGGAGTATATTTGATTCATATTAATTATCATTAGTATTAATCATGATTAGTAAAAAAATTAGGATTAATTCTTTAATCATATAGAGTGGCGAAGAAAGATTAAAGGAAGAGAGAGTAGAGATGGAGGATGTGTTGGAGCTATATATAGCTTGCCCAACCTAACCCTAGGTCTCACCTGTATATACCTAACCTCGGTGTGCTTTTCACACACTTTTGCGAGCTATCTTTGGTGTATCGTGTCTCTCTATCTCCTTCCTTCAACATGATATTAGAGCGCAGTCGTGCCCGTTGGCGCGCGTGAAAAAAATAAATCTGCGCGCGCAAAAAATTTTGCACTCTTCAAAAACTTGAAACGATCATAATTTCTTCATAGGATATCAGAATTTGATGATCTATAACATAATACATTTTGGAAAGAGTGGCTACTGGGAGAGAAGCATACAGCTTCTTGGATGGTTTATCTGGCTACAATTAGGTGTCCATAGCACTAGAGGATCAACAGAAGACCGCTTTCAACACAATGTGGGGGACATATGCATACAAGGTTATGCCATTCGGGCTCACAAATGCCCCAGCAACCTTTCAATGGTTGATGTTCATAGCTTTCAACAAGGACTACTCACAAAAGTGGTTGGAAGTATTCATTAACGATCTATGTGCACCCTCTCGATGGGTACCATTTGACTTGCTTAAGGAAAGTGTTTGAGCAATGTTGATTATATCGTATTTCGTTGAACCCCTTGAAGTGTCAGTTTTGGGTCAAGCATGGTGTGATATCGTCGGGACACATTGTCTCAAAGAATGGTATATCCATTGACAATAGTAAGGTCAAACTAATATTGGATCTGCCACCACCTACCAATTACAAAGGAGTGCAAAGGTTTATGGGTCATGTGGGGTATTATCGACGCTTCATAAATTTTTATGCTAAGATAGCCAGACGTTTATACCAGCTTCTCATTGTCTTTGAGTGGACTGAGGAGTGTCAGGAAGCATATGATCATCTAAAGCAAGCATTGGCTAGCGCACCAATTCTATAACCCCCTAGTTGGGATCTCATATTTCACCTGCATATTGATGCATCAAATTTTGCAATTGGTTGTGTGTTAGCCTAGCCTGATGAGTTAAAATTATACTATCCAGTTTGCTTTGCTAGTCGTCACAGTTGAACGATGCAGAGGTGAATTACACCACCACACAGAGAGAAGGATTGGTCATGATTTACGTTGTCAAGAAATATCGACATTACCTCTTGGCCAACAAATTTATATTTTTCGTGGACCATCAAGCCTTACTATACCTAGTAAATAAACCTTGCACCATAGGGAGAATCACACAATGGTTGCCATTGTTGTTGGAATTCGACTTTGTAGTCACAGCGGTGAGAAAGGGAACACAGCATGTGTTAGCCAATCACATGTGTTAGCCAATCACATGTAAAGAAGTCCAAAGGGGGAACCAGCACTAGTATTGATGATGATCTTCCTGATGCTTGTTTATTTAAGTTAGACATGGTACCCGAATGGAGTGAAGACATCTTGGGGTATCTAGCTTATGGGTTTCCATAGGAAATACCTTTGAACAAAGACAAATGACGGCATCCAAATGGAGGGTTATGTCAATGGAAGTAAACAATTTTTTCTTTTGGACCACTGACCCAAGAGATGTTCTTGCAACAACAACATCTCTTAAAAGAACAGAAACAGCTTGCAAAAGAAAAAATCCAGCAAGCGCAAGAAGGGGCTAAGGCTAGGGAGGCCAAGGCCAAAACAGTTAATGCACAAAAGACTGATACATGTCAACATGGCATCTATGACCCTTTTGGACGAAGAAGAACTGAATATTGAGCCAGCGTGACTCAAGGTGGGATTGACTGTAGCTAAGAGCCATGCAATAATCGATATAGGGTCAAGTCATAACTTGATCGCCTATGAGACTTGGGTAGCATTAGATAAACCAAATCTTGAACCCACTGATGCACAAGTTTGTAGCATTCATTTGACAAACACAAAAGCCAGAGGGTATTTTAATGTTAATATTTCCATCAGAAAGAATTTCTTGGTCCGAAATGTGTTTGTCATGTCGGCAGGTTCCATGGAAGAAGAGATGATTCTAGGACGATCCTGGATCTGTGCCAGTAAATGCAATATCCAATGGGAAGAGAGAACAACATTGCGAGAAGGTCATGTCCATACGCTTATGGAACTCAACAAACAAAGGGAAGCACGTCATATCTGATAAATAGATAATGAGTATAGAGGCATCACCTCAAAAAATAGCACCACCACCCGTTTTCGAGAAGCTCGCCCACACCATACCCAACATCTAAGGGTATGTAGAAGGGGGTGTCTAAGAACCTACTTAAGGGTCAGTCATTCAAGAAGGACACCATAAATAGTATAAAAACCCAAAGAGGAACCTGCACACAATTCAAAAGTTTGACCTTGCCAACATGAACCAAGTGGAAGGACTCCAAGCATCTGAAGAAAATCCAAGGATTCTGTAAGCAATGGGTCCGGAAGGACTTATTGCAAGCACAAGGCTACTATCAAGGCAATGTAGCAATATACGTACCTAAACCCAATCCAGTGGTGTTCAATACCATAAACAGTTCAAATCATCAACAAGAGGGTGGTAAGGGTGTGCAACATCAACTCCCAGCCCCAAGCTAGCACCATGCCAACTCTTGTGTGGAGGAAGAAGAAAAATCAGCCAATTGGGATGAGGAGGGCCAAATCAACAGAAGTACCCACCCTAGCTACAAATCCAAACAAGGAATTTAAAGATAAAGGCAAGGAAGTTTAGCAGCAGGGAGATGCAGATAGATACCTAGAAGTTCAGCAAGGAGATGCAGACAGAAGCCCTCCACAACTAAAAACAGTGACAACATTGTTCAGTTGGGTGGAAAGAACAATAAAAAACTCCCACATGGAACTAAAAAGGCTGCATCAATGAATGCCCAACAGAGCCCAGGTGAACCCTTGGTTCTCATGGCAAAAACCAAACATGTATCCAATGTTTGCACAAATGGGTATAAGGTAAGCTCTGTATCATTCACTCATCATGTGCATGATTGATTGCTTGAGCATAACGAAAAAATGAGAAAAATTTGATCTTATGCACTTCAACATGAAACTGTAGAAAATGGTTTTACGCCGTGAAAAAGTCCGATGTGAAACTGTAAAAAATGGTTTCATGCCGTGAAAAAGTCCAAAACAATTCACATCATGAAATGGTAATTTTCACGTAGCCACTCACGTAGCGCCATGTGGCTTCCTTTATTTAGTTAGCTGCCCTGTCCGATGGCTGCGTTATAAAATCGAATTCTCTTTCTTCTTTCATCATTTCATCGTTTGTGATTATCGCTCTTTTGCATTCGCTTGCGTGTGCATCTTCGAGATCCCATCCTCCTTACGATCGTCTCAACCATTCCCTTCAAGGTGGGAGCTTGTCTCTTATTTTCTTTTCTTTTCTTTTTCTTTTTGTTGTTTTTGTTGTTGTTTGCAAGGAATCATAGGCATCAATTATATTGTGGAAATCATCTTAATCGTTTCTCACTCATTCACGAATGCATCACATATGCACCAAAAAAATCATACAAGTATAAAAATGCTATATCTAGATTCACGAACACCGAATCTTAGTTACACGATAGTTATGACCCATTTTCACATGGGTCTATGCTATCATGACTTAAACCATTTCACAGATCGTCCCATTTCATACAAGTATAAAAATGCTATATCTAGATTCACGAACACCGAATCTTAGTTACACGATAGTTATGACCCATTTTCACATGGGTCTACGCTATCATGACTTAAACCATTTCACAGGTTGTCCCATTTCACGGGTCTGCAATTTCACGCCCTACCATTTCACGGCCCAACCATTTCACGGGTCTGCAATTTCACGGCCCAACCATTTTACAACCCAACTGTTTAATGGCCCAACCATTTCACACGGGGCCCAAAAAATTCATGGCCTACAATTTCATGGGTCTGCAATTTCATGTCCCAACCATTTGATGACCCAACCATTTCACGGCCTACCATTTCATGGGTCTGCAATTTCACGGCCAACTGTTTCACGACCTAAGCATTTCACGACCCAATCATTTCACGACCAACCATTTCACGGATCTGCACTTTCACGGGTCAACCCTCTTTGCATCCAGTGATTCATGCCATATGCTGATACTAACATACAATTACTTCTACACTAAAGAACTATCTAGCCTACTCCCCATCAAAAAATATATATATAAACATATGTATATACAAAAAAAAATTGTATAAAGAAAAAGAAAAAGAAAAGATGGTATCAAGTCCCACCAGTCATGATACTGATCCCTTTGTGACTGTACACATGTCAACCTCGGAGTCCGAAGCACACAAAACGCCGGCCACATCACAAGCTACAAGTGCTACAGGAATCCTGGCTAGCCGAAGAAAAAGGACAATATATAAACCAAAGATGAATTTCTTGGGTCCCTATTCCCAAGCTTTCCAGGGGACCATCATCACCAGCGAAACTCATACGCCCCATGGAAAGGTAGCTCTTTACTACCACAGCCCCAAATGCCTATAGATACTAGAGGAAGCTGAAGTTCAAGCAAAGATGGAAAAAGTCGGCCTAAGTGCAATGGAACAAGTACTCCCCCGAACAATCGACACAGAATTATGTGTAGAGTACCTGACGACTTACAACAAGGGGACCAAGAGAGGGAGAATCACAAAGGCAGATGGCACCACTGAAGAGATCCTCGTCACTGAGGACTTGATAAGAGAAGCCCTGCACCTTCCAGCTATAACTAGACACCATCCACACAGCATTGACAAGATGCCATTGGAAGCCATGCTCAAGAAGCCATCATACAATTCGAATGGTGCTGAGTATGAGAATATTAGAGATGAGGCAACAGCAAAAGCTTGTAGAGCAATATCTTTGATGTTAAAAATAAAGCCAGTAGAACAGGGTAAGCCTTAACAGAATTGCCAATGTACATGAGGAGAAAGAGGATGATTGGGCATATTACATACACAAGGAGATGGAGAACTATTTAAAATCCCACCAATCAAAGCTAAGTAACCCATACCTCCTCACATAGGTCCTCAACCATGTAGCGAAAAGACCTCTCAAAGACCCCGAACCAAAAGAACGAATGCAGTTAGCACTACTACAGGACCAGTCCCAAATAACAACTGGAACAGAAGAAGAAGGGAAAGCCATCTTGATGGAGACATAGGACATCATAAAGTAGATCAAGAAAGACCGCAAAAAGAAAATAGATAAAAAGATGTGGGGGGTTCTCATTGATGTTACAAAACGTCTCAAAGAATAGAGGAGGAAGTCGCCACACCGAGATTCGGACTTACCAGGAGGCACTAAAGGAAACTCTTTTCACACATATAACACAGGAACCCCAACAATATCTTACTCCTAGAGCAAGCCCTGCCCAGCATATATTTACTGCCTTATGTCCTCTCAAGGATTCTACATAGATAGACACACCAATTGAAACACCTCTAGCACTGGCCACACTCATGCAAGCTGAAGAAATAAGAATTGAAGAGGTAGTCACGACCCAAAGCGCAGGAGCCTCTTATGATCTGTATGAAATAACTATAACATCAAGCATCGTGGATACTAGCATGAATGAAATTGCCATTGATGTTGTGGAGAAGTCAATTAAGACAATATTAGATAATTCGAGAAAAATCTCATACTTTGGGAATTACCTTTTTAACATAGTTTTGGCCGTATCTTGAGCATATTAACTCCAAATTTGTCGGACATTATATATTTAGATACTACTCTTCATCTTTCCAATGATATGTCACATGAGGGGGTTTTGACAAAAGCTTGGATAGGTTCACCATGATCCCATTTTTTAAATAGGAATGGGATTTTTCCCAAATTATCTAATATGGTATTAATTCCAATTGAGAAGGAGATTTGTTCAATACAAAACACATCTAAGAGAGAAATGTTGACTATGGTATTGGATTTAAATGGATAACTCTCTTGAAGCATTGCTTCCAGCCATGTTCTCTACACCAATCCATTATGTATGCTCCAAATAGATACCTTATACTTCATCCAAGGTGTATATCATTTTTGCAAAATGTTTTAGAAAAATTGAATGTTGGTATCTAGTTAACTACAACACACAAGAATGTTCTCCAGATGGTGAGAGATTTGCAAAAGAAATATGGGAGAATAATTCCTTTCTTTGCTATTTGGAGTCAGAATGCATGTTATAGTTTTGAGAAGAGAAAAGTGTTTAGGCTAGATAACCCAGGTG